>NC_048424.1:10069688-10111949 GCF_013103735.1 Etheostoma cragini
GGGCGCTTCCTGCCTCTCTATGGAGAAGGGTCAGGGGTCATACGGAGAGATTGGAGAAAATCTGATATCCTCTGACTGACTGAAGGGAAGTCACTCATGCAGGCATGCACCAAACATATAAATGAATATTATGCATCCTCTCAGGGATTTATACAACATTTTAACATTTGACCTGAATATCAACTTGGAAAAATGTGACTCACAGCTCTGACTTTTCACGTCAATGAAAGCCGCATTGCCATTTTTGGACCTCTGGAATTAATTCAATTCACGCTTAGTCGACCCTCAACTCTGGCTGATGCAATAGCAGTGAGTCAATCTAAAAACTGAAATTCTATGAAATACTTCATGAGTAGCAAAAGAAATGTCCTATGAGCCTGGAAAAACTGTTCAAATAGGAAAACTACTCTCTGAAGTTCCACTTTTCTGAACAGCCCAAGTTATCTTCTCCTCCCCGTGTCCCATATCTGACCTAAATTCAAATAACGCACGCACGCTCCTGAATCTATGCCAGATATGCTGGGTATTCTATTTTCAGGAGACTTCTGCTCTGCTGTACAGGAGACTCAGAAAAGCCAGTTGATACGCCTCATTTGCATGCAGTTTAATGAGCCGTGGACAGCTGTGCCTGGGCAGGATGAGCAGCTGTTCCCTGATTGGTCTGTCACATGGTGGTGGAGTGGGGGGTTGCAGGATGTAATCCACCTTTCACCTCTCATACCCTGTTTTACCTCTCTTATCCTCCATCTTCCTCCACTAATACTAGTTTTCAATCTTTTTTATATTTCTGTTAATGCAGTAACAGTAAAGATGCATACTGTAATCAAAGATCATCTAAGAGGATAAATCCTCCATTGTCGTGAACAACAAAAACAAAACAAAACATCACACATTCTGTCCAATCATGGCAGCCATTGAAACTTGTGCATTGACTTAGCTGCTGCATTTTAATTGGGGCTGTTGTGATTAATAATTATTTTGTCAGTACCTTGATCATATTCAGTAAGAGACGATATTATTGTCTTCAGTGTTAAAATGTGTTTATTTCAGTAACTGTGCCTACTGTAGGTGTAGGCTGACTGAAGCCAAGGCTATACTGTTTACCGAGTATATGCGTCAGCTATTTATACTGTACTAAAAAATTTTGCATTCTGTAGTCAGTAAAATGTAGTTTTAGGATGGCTTTGTGGCTACCAAATAGATCTTTTTACTGAAGAAAAGTTGACATGTGATTGCAGGAAAAGCGCTAGGTGTAATTAATAACATTAATAATAACTGCATTCCATTTAGGTGAGCCCCTTAAAGTGCAAAATGACTTAAGGTCCTTGAATTTAAAAGAGGTACTCTTACAACAACATTTCCCGCAGACTGCAGTTAATCAAATTTGGAGCACCTATATAGGCTAAAGCACATCCCTTAGTAATTATGCACATGTTAATGAGCTGCAATGTGTGATGAAGGAAGCGAATTAGGAGCGCGGTGGAAAGAAAAAGAGTAAGGATGGAGGTGGTGAGACAGACAGTCATGGAGAACATTTTGAGAATACCATGGAATGCGAAACAAAGGGAGCAAAAATAAGAGAAGATGTACGGACAAAGCCCACCCAGCCTTTGTTAACCAGACTCGCCTTCAAAGAGGTTCAAAGAGTCCAGACAGGCTGTTGACATAATAGTTCAGTGTGAGGACAGGAGGTGGACTAAAGGCTCTGTTTATCAGATTTACAATCCATCAGGTATTTGTAAAACCATCTCTCACACACACACACACACACACACACACACACACACACACACACACACACACACACACACACACACACATACACACACACAAACACGGTTGCCATGACATTCCAGTTAACAGAGGTTTACCACTCCTGCACTCTGTAGTCTCATGAGAGAGGATATTACACCTAGTAGAGGTTGAACCCCCCCCCCCCCTCCATGAGTCATCCCTGATCCCTGTTTAAAGTGTCACTGCTGTGATTCCTGGCCCAAACACCACACCAGAGAACGGGAAACTCTCAAGGAAGCATTTGAATTATTTAGTGCTTTCAAAAGAAATTTGTCTAGTTGAATCTCAATCTCTCCCATACACTCCTCTCTCCTCTCCCTGCATGTGGGATCCATTCAGAGATCCGGTGCCTCATTTGTAAAAGAAGTGTACTGCGAAATGTAGCCTACTCCCTCTGCCGCAATTACAGAATACAGCCGCAGCACAAACTAGACACAAGGGAATGCAGCGACAGTGACTGAGAAAAGAAGAAAAGGAGAAAATTGCCAAATTATAGAAAGGAGTGGTGGTGGGACAAAGAGAGAATAGTAGTGAGATAGGGAGTGGGAAAGTGAGGGAGACACATTAAAGAGAGAGAAATACAGGGAAATGTGTAGGTGTACTTACATTTACACATCGTATTTTGAAAGGTAGAAGCAGTCTGCTTTTGTTTATTTGTGTTATTTATTTGTTGGCTTTTAAGTCGGCAGGTGAAGTCAGGAACACAGTAACTGGTATGTACTGTAGCGGTATGTCTGTATCTATGACCATGTGGGAATTGTATTGTGAGAATTCAGTGATCCTCCATTCTATTTGACCTATGTAATCATTTGTGCTGATGTTTCTCAACATTAAGACCACTCGTACTGTTTAACCTCTTGCATAATGTCACAAAGAAGATCTTTAGGTCTTTAATCAAAGGTTTCTCTTTACTGAACACCATTCCAATACATGTCGGTCTTAAAGTTTCAGCTCAGAAAGTCTGGATGAAGTCTGCATCTTGCTTTGTGCTTGTAAGCAACTGTCCTTGCTGCTATCAATAATGGGAAAGTATAGGGCTATATGTTGAGTTTCCAAGCTATTCATTCGATTTCTTATAAAATCAGGCCCACTCTTGTACAGTGAAATGTATATCTCATTCAAAGCTGCAGCAATGTCTCAGCATGAATGTGGTAAGAGAAGTTATAAAACTACATTCAGGTATCCATGTATCCATTCACTCTGTTTAGGCCCGCATTTTGCTTGAAAATGACTTTTTATCTAGGATCTATTGAGAGAACTGTCTCCACAACTGTGAGATGGTTGCTGTCAAATTTGGGACAGACACAAATGTCCCCCTCAGGATGAATTGTAATAGCTTTGCAGATCCCTAAGCAGATGTACTTTGCCAAAATGAACTAAATGAAAAATAGGTCAAATTTGATCATTACTCTTTACTGTGTACATATTTTGGCTTGTACCAAGAAAGTATTTTTACCTGGTTTTCCTGTACTGTGTTTGCTGCAGGTTGGGTGTGAATGATCGGTCCTTGGAGCATTCTCTTGCCACGGCAGGGTGTGAGGTCCACTGCTTTGATCCCAGTCTGAAGCAGTCTCACCTGCAGCAAGCTGAAATGTGGCTTCATCGGCTCTCTGTAGACTGGAGGGATCCCAACCCGGCCATTGTCGCTCAGCGTCAGTACGCCAACACCAAAAAACTGGCTACCATTCTTAATGACTTTGGACACAGACAGGTAACAGGTAGAACATAATTGGGATTGTACACAACAATGTCTCCGGCTATAATATACATTTGTAAATAATTTCATTCACGTCCTTATAAAATCACCTGGAAAGTGATTTTTCTCTCTGAGTCAGCTAGAGGATTCACTTAAATGCTGCATGCGTGCAAACACAGGCCACTTTATTCCTGTGCACCCCAACGTAATACAGCTCATCAGGATCCATTTCTCAATTGTCTTTCTCTGACTTTAGGTGGCTAAACACACATATATAACTTGGTTTTCCTCCTTTAAATATTATCATGCTGTATGTTACCTCTTCAAAGCCCCCAGGGATTGTTTTGCCTCATCAGATAGGGATTTGCATACAAGATTAATCATATACATATACATACACACACCAAGACCACTGAAAGCATGCATACTAACTAACACAGGTACAGATCCAGTGGAATGATAATTCAAAGATATAGAAGTCAAGCTTTTATTACATAGGTAATGTAGTCACCGCTGAATGACAAACAGGCTTTTTAAACAGCAGGCTTTTTATTCTTCTCATGCCAATAAGAAGGAAACTTATTTTTGAAACTTACCTCTTTTTTTAAAGAGTACAATACATCCATAAAGATTGCAGACATAGCATTTATAGTCTGCCAAAATAATGGCTGGATTTCATTAAACCCTACCCAACCTATCCATATAAGAACAGTTAAATCGGCTAATTTACATCAGCTTCTGGAGCAGAATGCACTCTGCTCACTGATGTGTTGCCTTAGCTAGTTTAAGTTGAGTTAATAATTCCTTTTCTGGGGCCAAAAGCAAAGCTCATAAAAGGGACTTGGAAAGATAATAAGATGATGAACAAACAACAGTTGATGCATGCATGTGTGTGTGTATACCATACTGTTCCATAGATCACAGTATCCACCTGTTTTAAATGCAAAGCCACGCACACATCCTTGTAATGAGGTTTTAAAGCAAGAACATAATGTGCCGGCGGAGCAAGCTGCAGCAGAACAGTTTCTTCTCAAAGACTCTTGCCCAGCCTCTTTGACAGCAAAAGCCACAGTAACAAAACAGAGTCACTAGGAAAGGTCAAAACATGGATGCACTGCATTTGTTATCTGTGTTTGTTAAAAACTACACCGATGACTCATTCACTGAGCCCTGGTGACCAGCTGAGATAGCAGATACTGTCACCACAGGGAAAAATGTCAGTAACAGAAAGTTACATCTCATTCATGAAAAGAAACTGCATAATGGACCATTGATCGGTAATTGGATAACACCACATCAGTATCAGCACTACCCAGCGGTACTACCACACAGGTAGAAAACAAGCACAACATACAGAGCTTCCGTCTTTCAACCTTTTCATTTTATTGAAGGGCCCAGTCCTGCAGCAATCTACATACATCTTTGGATTTCTAATTCTAATTTATTGTAGCATATTATTTGACACTAATGGATGAGGGTGTTTTATTGGAATCATCTAGCAAGACTGAGAGCAAAGAGCCTGCAGCCATGTTAGAACATTGTGAGGCTGCACTTAGGCCCAGCAATGCTTTGTAATTAATGCTAACATCAGCATGCTAACATACTCACAATGACAATGTTTCACAGGTCTAATGCTAACCATGCTCACCATTTTGTCTTAACATGCTGAGAATAGCTCATTAGCACTAAACACAATGTACAGTGGAGGCTGATGGAATGTGTCATATATTTGGCAAATTATAACTTTGTACCTAATGACGGTGCAGGATGAAAAGTTACATTTCATCTAAAGGGAAACATAAATGCCTGTACCAAATGTACTATTTTAACTAAGGTGGTGAAAATATCTATATGTGAGATTTTAGCAAGATTGAGCTTCTCTGGAAGTAAGCGACAATTTCTTACAAAATGTCTGGATTAAAAAGACTGAAAACACAAGTGAATATTAAGACAGCTCCTACTGTCTCTGTTGTGATGTCTTTGGCAGACTCTCAAAGCAGTCCAAAAGCACAGAAAAAGCAAACCTATCAGATGTGTAATAAGATATATATTTAATTGTGATCTGTTCTCTTGTGGCAGCCTGGGTAATTTAAGCACAGAAAACATAATAATAATGGTCAGATAGGCTGGTTTACAAGCAAAAACAGTTGAATTATTGTGACAAGAAGACCAGTTGTGTGCAACAAAAGTTAAAGTAAAAGAGAGTCTTGTTAAAAGCTAGGATTTGTCCACCATGAAATGAGGTGTTTGGTGTTTTAAGCCCCCAACGTCGCCTTCCTGGCAGAGCTGCCTGGCAGGCCCTAGGATTCGGTAATTGTTGGGGTTATTTAAAGCTATATTTTCAAATCAGCAAACTTGTTTGTTTACAGTGTCAGACTTTTCATCAAAAGCGTTTCTAAATTTAAAATAATTGTCCCACTGTGCTGCTTAATCCTAAAAAATTTAAGTAATTACCATGGGTATTTTAAACACACAATGTGTAACTCGCTTGGAGGAGAGAAAATATTTGAACATTGGGTATAAATACTGTTTGCAGCAATTTGACATAAATTTTTCAGCAGTGGAGAGCAGGACCTGCTGTGGAGACATTTAGTTTAAAATATTCGACAGAGTTACACAGATCAGCTCTATTTGTACAGAGTGCAATTTAGATTGTAATTTTCAGAAAACAATTGTCTTTTAGCAATCACATTTTGATGTCAGACTGCACAAAAACAATGCTGGAAGTTAAAACTGTGCTCAATGGTTGCTGTCCTGAATCAAAGTGATTCAAAATGAGCCAAAACTAAAAACAACAAAACCTTCCATTAATTAAATTATCATTGTTCAACTTTGTTTTTTTTGTAGGAATAAAGCAAAAGGATCATGGCTGGTCAATAACTGACCGTTATTTAGTTTTGTTAGCTTTAGACAGAGGCTAGCGGTTTCCCCAGTTACAGTCTTAATGCTAAGCTAAGCTAACCAGCTGCTGGCTCATAGTGTCAAACTGTTTAATTGAAACGTTCCACGTGTGTCAGCTAAATGTCTTTAGGTTTTGACATAAAATAAATCTTACTTTGCTCTCCAACCACCAGGAAACTGCCATCTTCTAAATTCCTTCCAGCATAGTGAAGGACCATTTAGTGTAGCTAACGCTGCCCAGCAGTGTAGCACAAGACATCCTTTCTAAGCTCCAGCACCATATGGACTTTACTCACACTAGACAGGAGTCTTGCCAGGGCTCGTAACTTCTCTTGCGAGGGAGTTGATATTGGCAGCATTGGATCAGGGACCATTGGGGCAGAAAGGATATTTATGTGAAAAAATAAAAGGGTCAGACAGAGTGAAGCTGAATGAGCTGCTTTAGTGACATCCAATCCTTCAAATTCCCAAACACACTTTCCTTAGAGACAAAGTGAACACATCACCTCTTGATGATGCCATATCATTTTCCATCAGGAGGTTTCTGTCCAATTAAGGAACATATCTCTGCTTGTGGGTGTTTTTGGGTCCCACAGGGAGGATAGCAGACATTTGTTCTCCAAAAATTGAGATGAGTTCAATTCTACTAATGAGGCCTGGGAATTCTGTAGCGTCACCAAAGGCATCCACTGGAGAGCAATTTACATGGACACTTTTATATCTGTGCTGTCAGATGGCACAAGATGATATTCTCAGTTTAGTTGTAGACATGAAAAACGTTTCCCACTATCAAAGAAAACATGCTACGCTATATCTTTCTTTTAGCTAGTATCTCATGTTATCTTCAATGTAATAATCCTTTACACTACAACTCCCTTGGCCATTTTCTGATAAATCTTGTAATCTAAATCTCTCCTCAGGTGTTGTCGCTACTAATTTAGAGATGTACTAGCTGAGAAAATGCTAACTAAGACATAACTGAGCCTAGAGAAATAAAAGCACCGTCTCTAACTAGACTTTTAAAGACAAAGGTCAGACAACGGATAATTTTAGCAATCCAGCAGAATTAGGAGGAATCCCAAGATCCTGCGGAAGTGCATTCAACTTTGGGCATGCATGAGTCTCCTCATGAATATGACCTAAGGGTGCTATTAACATTCATCTTATGAAGCATTTCCTCTCTGCTTTGACACAGCAAGCCTCGTCAGGCTACTCTCTCACTCAATCCATAATCTCTAGAGCAAGAAAAAAAAGGCCACGCTTCACTTACTCCTTCTCCTCTTTTAATAGCTTTTGCATTGAATAATTCTACAGTTTAGTGTCATTTATTACCTGAAGAAGAAAAACACCCAATCTGTTCTCCCCTTCTTGTTCTAGGTGGATGTACTGAAGGTGGATATGGAGAGTGCAGAGTGGAAGATTTTGGAGAATTTCATCCTGGAAGGAGTTCTGGAATCAGTGGGTCAGCTGTTGTTGGAGCTTCACCTACACTGGCCGGGCTTTGAAGTGGGCGGCGATGACCCATCCGTGGTGCGGTACTGGTTCAGCCTGCTCAAGGAGCTTGAGCACGCCAACTTCCGCCTCTTCCATGTCCACAGCGACCCTGCCAAACCTCATCTCTTTCTGCATAAGAATGTCCTCAACGCTAGCAGTGCTTACACACTGAGCTGGGTGAACTCAGAGTGGAAGCCTTGAGGGAAGCCAGCCTGGGTGACTTATCTTGGCTGGGACAGCCTCTGAATGGAAATGTACAAGTTTATGTAACACAATATTAAGTCAGAGCAAAAATGTTTGCTAGAGCACGGCTGCACCCCAACAGACTGCTCTTATCTGGGTTGACCTTTGTGCAAAGCTGAAATCCTTCCTCCTACTTACCCTCCCGCTCTTCCTCTCCTGGCCTGTATTGGGGCAGAGTAATTGCCTCTGTGTTCTACCTCATAGTGGCGATGTTGTTGGCTGCAGGTCGGCATTTGAGTCACAATCACCTGTCATCGCGGCCCGTGTTGAGTTTGGCTCACAGCCAACCTTTCCAGATAACAGTAGTGTGCAAAGACCCACAGCTCTCTCAAGAATATAAATTAAGTACAACTAATACATGGTGTTGAAGGGGGTAAGTAGATGAAAGATTCTGCCTAATTGACAGTAAGTGAAAACATGTGGGAGGCAATTTGGGCTGCTTAAACAGAAAGAGAATATGCAAGAATGTGGCTAATTTGGATAAAGAGATGGGCTCTGACTGAACAAACGAACGCTTCCCTAAAGTTGAACCCTTATATGATTGTATCTTGAACACAAAACGCGACAATCATTTATGTTTGTATTGTATGTGTGAGCGAGTGTGTGGGAGAAAAGACAAAGAAAAGATGAACTCCAATTATTTTTTTTCTCCATATTGCAGTTGTTTGGGTTATAATAGAAAACAAAAATTAAGATCCCACACAAAGCAGCATTGTGTGTAACTGTCAGCTATTTTCCTCCTTCAGTTTTCTTTAGGTGTTCAATTGGCCTCGGTCCACTATCTGCTGCACCAGAACTTTTGCAGAAAACAGCACTGGGCTGAAAACCTCAAAAATGAATCCACATTCAAAAATGATCCAATTAATGTATTTTGCCAAATATGTCAATGCAGATTAATAAAAAAAGGAACAAAGAAATAATATTTCTTCTCATGATTTTGTGTTGAATTATGGATATAGAAACACTTTCTCCAAAGAACAAGTGCTTCATTTTCTCAGGACGTCAAATTTACAGAATGTTTATTTTCCCAAAGGGATGGTTACACAATTGAAAATTAAAGACATTTTACCAATGATTACAGAGGTATACTCCACAAATCTCAAATTAAAACAAAAAAGATATTTAAAAAAATGCCAAGGTTCCCATCTTATATTCCATTTGCAGTAGAAACTATTTTTAAAAGTATGCTTGTGGCCATCTTTGTACAGATAATACAGACTTTGAACCTTCGTGACAGGATACAAAAATACGCTGCTACAATAAGACTGGATACCAGTCCTGTGGCTTTCACAAAATCCATGGGACAAGCAGTCCCTTTCAGTATCTCTATAGTGGACCTAAGTGGACCTAACTGGTCTCCCCCAACAAAAACACACACCAGAAGAGATCTAGTCCCAGAGTTTGATTTGTCCATCCCAACCGCAGGTAATGACCTTGGAGGTTTCATGCGGATGCCATAGTGCGCTGATGCACACCTTGTCATGAGCCTTGATCCTGTGGTAAAGTTTGGTGGTCTTCCAATCCCAAATGTTCAGTTTTCCATCCGCATCTCCTGACACCACATAGCTGGAAGAAACCAAGAGGTGGGGGGTAGAGAGTGAGCGAAAGAGAGTGAGAGAGAGATGGAAAGATTAGCGCTTTGCTAAAAATGACTTCGGTCTCCACTTCACCTGCCAAAAGGTGGAAACCTGATTTTTTGGTATTTAGTCTAGCCAGAAATTGCAGTGTTGCTATGGATACCAAAAGAAGGTTAGGGCACCTAGGGTGGGCGAGAAACCGTTTTAGCTAAAAGTAGGGTGCTGACTATCCCAGTTGGCTCTAGTTGTGGAGCTTATACATTAGATAATATGAATTTGCACAGCTCTTCATCATTTAGAGGGCAGTGGGCGAGCAGAGGTATTCTGCATCTGAATATATCGAGCATCCGTAGAACGCTATCTCACTGTGTGACCACATACTGTTGAACACGGTTTACCACTTTATTTTTTATTTACTGAAATAAATTGATTTCTTTATTTTGGTGTCTTTAACATTTTCCACCCAGGAAGACAGTTCTCCTATTCTCAAAGAAAGAGATGAATCTCTGCTAACTGCATTTCTCTAGCATATTTCCCATCAGTTTCCTTAATCAACTATTATAAACTATGAGAATGTCAGCAGCTTAATACTTCCCTTCATTCATCAGAATATTGCGTAAAAGTAAGTGATTACCTCATGTCTGGGGAGAAGTCCACTTGGCAGGCATAGCCAGCCACCATGTGGCCTTTGAAAACTTTCTTCTTGTTCAGTCTGAAGCGGTTTTGGGCCCCAAAGATCAGAATCTGGTTGTCCATTGACTGGCACGCTAGCCATTTACCTGGGGTTAGAAACCAGCAAACAGCATGAAGCTTACAGCTCATCTCAAGTGGTGCTGTGCACTATTTCACTGTACAACATGTTAAGAAAATCGGTGAAAAAGATTCTGTTCAAGTATTGGTATTGGGGGTCCAGTATAACAGCGGTTTTTGTTAGCAGTAATCATTTTTAAAATGCAAACAAATCTAAGCTTTAAATGTTGTCACAACAAGTTTAAAAAGTGCTAGTTTGTCCAATTAGCACGCTTCTGTACAGCTAAATGTTTAACAAGCAGCAACTGTGGAATCATGACGCTGCCTGCCACTGATGTTAGTATGCACGAAACCTGGCAGTGTAATAAATCTCATCTACTGCGACACCAATAAGAGTCAAAATATTTTTAACAGGTACATGGTTATTGGAAGAAATATTCCTCAAGGACAGAAATCACACAAGAAACAAAATGTGTAAATTTCACTTTGAATGGCTGGCACTCTGTAAAGGGTATGAACTAAATGAAAAGATTGAGGCAATTTAGGAGAAAATAAAAAGAGGCTTTTCATCAGTGACTGCTCAGCTGAGATCTACTTTACAGTGTTTTTGCAACACTACAGCCTCTTCTGATAAGAGGCAGCGCTTCAGTGTCAAAGCATTACACGACTCAGTGCACTTCTTGAAAGGAAACATGACATGATGATGGAATTATTGATGTGGTGTGAGAGATATAATGTTGGTGTGTGTCCTCGCTTACGTCCTCTAATTATAAAACAAAAAAGTCAAAACACACTATTTTCCACAAATGTCAAATGCTATACGTGCAGAATGGAAACCACTTGGCCAATTTCAGCAGCGCACTCTCTGCCTCTTTCATTAAGATAGCAAAGACGGGGGAGAGGAGAAAATAGGAGAGAGGCTGTGCCAAGGGGGGCCGGTTGCCATTTAGGCGTGAGAAAAAACTGAATGGTCTCCCACTGAGAACACATTCATTATTCACACGTTCAAGAGAACACAAACCAGCTTGGCACAAATACAAATATGAAAACTGGCCAAAGCAAAGAAGAGACTAGGGAGAGTAACAGAGAGGATGAAAGGGAGAAATCAAAATAGGTAGAGAGGGAAGGAACAGATGAGAACAGAAGAAGAAAAAGCTGATGGAGTGCAAAGGGATTTGTTAATTTAAATGGAAGTGTTTAATTTGAGAGGAATTAGTTCTGGTATGTTCAGACTGCTACACAAAACATGGCCACTGTGTCAGTAAGTGGCTTCTCTACACCTTCCACTCACATCTGTGGACACTCATCAATTCAGCTGTTCAGTGGAATACTTCCATATTCAGCTAATATCATCTATAACATTGTCAAAACGTCGAACTATATGATTAACAACTATTTGAAAATAACCCAAAGCAGTACAGTTTGTGTATTTTATCTGTGGATGGAGGAGAGCATATCTTCATCTCAAGCTTGATTTAACGTCAAAAGAGAAATGTCTCTAAAATTAAGGCAAACTAGCTGTTTTGTTTTGTTACCTAATGCAGCTTCGGTAATGCCTCAGTGACATGTCATTCGTTGAAACTGCTGGCTGCTCTGTAGATCACACCCTCACAAAACGGCATTAAGGAGACGTTAAAGTGTTTTAACAGAGCTCAATGGGCCGTTTGTGACAGCTGGCGACCCAAAGCAAACTAACTTGGAGATGGGTCAGGCTTTATACAGTCGATTTCTATCAACAATGCCATGACCGGATCCCATCCCCACATGTGAATTTATTTAGATGACACCGAGCCTGCCTTGTTTTTGTTCTTTTGAGCAATGACCAACACTGGAAGGTATAAACCAACTTCAATCTGGCAATATGGGTTTATGCTCCCCAGAGGCCCATGTACTGTGTGCTTGACTGTGTCTTTGCGAGTGTTTTGCCAGGATTAGACTACTCACCGTTGGGAGAGAGTGTCACAGCTGGCATGGAGTGCATACTAGGCTCAGCAATGTACTTGAAGTCCACAGGGATGTCCCTGAAAAAGGCAAAAATCACTGTTAGTTAGGGTTGGGAACCGAAACCCGGTTCCAACCACACATGACGCTCTTTCTGGACTGCATGACGCAGCACAAAGCGACAAATTTAGTTTTGTTTAGGGAAAAATAATAAGAGCTGTCAGCACGTGAATCAGTCGTGTGCCATGGAGCGCAGGTTTTTCTACTCTACTCCCCTCCCTTTATCCCCAACCACACACACTTCTCAACTAAACCTGCACGATTAATTGTTCTAAAATCGCGATCTTGATTCAGTTTTTAAATAATTTAGATTTTTTTTTAATGACTTAGATTCTCATAAAATTTTACGAGTCAACTGCATCACAAACGCTACGACTTTCTTCTGTGAGTTTTAAACATAGACTGTATGAAACAAATGTTTTAAAAAAATGTTTTAAAGCCCTCCCAAGCACCAAAATGTTATCCCTTCTCTATGTATACAGGCTTGTGGTGATGAGCAATGTGCTATAGGTGTAAAAAAAAAACAATTTCTGGTACTGAAATTATTGTTTGGTTTTACCATGGTTCATGGGTTCTTTCTTTCCAAGCTAAAAAAATAATTCATGACTCATTTTTTAACCGAATCGTGCAGGCCTGTTCTCAACCCAGTGCTCTTTTGTGTTTTAACTCGTACATTGTTTTTATTGACAGGCATTTCATGTAATAAGTAAAAAAAGCTCAAGCCTGCCTGTGTCTGTCTGTGCAGCATGCTGAGAGATAGGGGCAGTAGTCTCTGAGAGAAGAATTAACGTATTGTAAAGCAACATTTTAGCTAGAAAATTATTTAAATTAAATGTTTTACAGGCCACTGGCATACACCCGATGCATGTTGGGCCCTGTGTCATTTCAACGGATTATAGTAAACGAAAAAAGAAGGAACAGATTATTGCAGAGTCAGTCATTATTAATAACAGCAACCAAATTAAACTGTATGGAATTCATTTACAGGTTCCATAAACTGTATGAGGTGAATCAAGAATTGTTGAGAACCGGAATGGATAAGCAAACGATACCCAACCATACTGTTAGTACCAAAGACATAAAATGGAGCAGCCTTTAAGGAAAAACAAAAAACAAATTTCCAAGTTGTAGTATGTTTATCATTATGACTGCGTATGCCATCTCAAAAAAGCTTGTTACTGAAGGGAAATAGTGAAAAACCAGTCAGGATTACAGCTACAGTACGTAAATAACGCAATGCAATCTGAAAGGAGCTGCACAGCCAACTGTACCGCCATCCAATTATTAAACCTCCCTCCCCCTTCCTTTAATGCTCTCTGTGTTTCTCTGCTTTTGGGCAGATTGGAAACTTGGCTTGTTGATCTTAAGTGGTCTGCAAAAGATCATTCACATCTACAGCACTGTGTGTGTTTGTGTGTGTGTGTGTGTGTGTGTGTGTGTGTACGCAACTGGATGACAGCATACCGATTTCTTTTCTATGTACCTAACTGACCTGCTGTGACACTTCACTAAGTGATTGAGTTGAACTATTGTGCCTTTCTGCCTTAAACTGTGTTTTTCTTTTACTTGCATCAAGTGCCCGGTTTTCATCTTGCCATCTGCTTAAACTAAAGCAATGTCCCTGTCTGAGATAAGTAACAGCTGGAGTAAAGTCATTTGCACCATGTTCGAGCAAGACCAAAGATGGGCCTGAAGAACTAAAGACCAGAGTTAAACGAGAAATGCAAACCCTTGTAGACATAAATCTCAATTGATGCGCGCAAACACAGCCAGACATTAATGGGGCGCCTAGTTTTGTCGGAGCCAATGTCTGCACACACACCAAGCTAAACCCAAGATAAAGCCATCGAATCTCTCCTTCTGAGCTCCAGAAATAACCAGTGTGATTGTTCTGTTGTCTGAAGAGCAACGGGAGAGGCAGAAATGAATCCTATGCCAAACAATCTATACACTGGGAATATTCATCATGAATAATAGATGATTGATTGTTGTTTACGGTGTTTCACGTCAATCAAGATAGGGAGCAATGACTAAAACAGCATTATTGTATTTTTAATATGAGAACTTTACTTTGCCAGGCATAATAACTGCAGGGAAGTTGAGGTTACGTTGTGTAATCAGCCTGCAGGAAAAATGTCAAGACAAAAATGAGAAAGTCTGAGCTTCTCCTAAGAGGGAAATGAAACAGACCATCTTAGTTTGTTTTGGAACTAATGTGAAAAGAGGGTTTCACAAAACATAATTACTATAGACAAAAGAGTGAATTCACTTTCTTAAGATTGCCACATTTCTGCTTTGGTATAGCCATTACTAATGGGCAAATATTTACATAATGTTAAATTTGGGTTGGCAGGGAGCTTTAATAAATAAAAAATAATAATAAAAAAAAGGTCAGGACCACGACAAAAGTCATTATGGAGGGAAATTGAGTCCTTGTATGATATAGCAGCAATGTCCTTCGCTCTGTCTCTGCAAATTTTCATATTTTTTCTCAATCCATTGTCCGTAATGTCCCTCCAAGCCCCAGTTTCATCACTCTCTGAGCGATGTCTTTGTGATTAAGAGCTAATTCTCCTTTTTGGCACAATGCAGCACATTTCATATTGATTGTAATCACACACACCAACTCTCCGCTCCCTGATGATAAATCTCTGCTACAGAAAACCCATGAAAACGTGTTGAGGATGTGGGTGAAAATGAGGATTGAATTTGAATTCCGAGTAGGTGTTTGCACAGTGACACGCGCATGACTTTGTATGACTGAGATTTGCTGCCTCGCAATCTTTTCTAAGCATCTGGCGTCTCCTCACTCTGCCCCTCTCTGCCAGTCGCCGCTTCTATTCTGGAGATATGAGACTGTTCTGGTCTTAAGCCTAAGGCTGCTATGTAGCAGCTCCCACAAGGGGGGTTAACTAGAGCTGAGAGCCAGGAGGTATCCGTGGGAGAAAGACGGACATTAAAGCCACTCTTTGGCCAAGCATTCCACTTGCCTGTTCGCTCCCACGCTGCACAAAAAAAGCTCATGGAAGACCCCTCCTAAACAAGCGTACAGAGTGGACTCTTGGGACATTGTTCTTTTGCAAAATGTTGTTCTGTCAACATTTTATACTGTCCTTCAACTCATCTCCTTAAAAAACATGTTTTCACTAGTTAAGCCCCATCTTAAAACACTCGAGAAAAAAATGGTGAGCTGTGAAGATCTGCCAAGACCAAGAAAATAAAAATTGTGACCAAAAAAATAGGAAATTAACTTTTTTGACCAATACCCAATTTTACTAGCCACTTATATTTTTTACCAGCCACTTCTTCCAGAATTCAAATTTTATAAAAGAAAGTGTACTAGAATATTTTGAATTGCTTCAGTACATTATTTTGTTTTATTAATACATATTCTATTAATATAAGCAAATAAAAAGTGATGTGAAAAAAATGAAAGCCTTTGTTGCCACACTCTGCTCCTAGGGTCCCATCTTTGTATGGCTGTGGACTTGATTTGAGACTTGAATGACTTGTGGTCTTTTATTGCCTCTAATTTAAGGTTAGTTGTTCCTCTAACCGACAAATAGTTTTCATTTTGTGAAGACGAGTAGGTTCGACAGTAAGTCCAGTGCGTGGACTGGTTGTCTGTAAGCTAGGCTATAGGGTCGTGCCGATGGACAATATCATCTCATCTCTGCCAGGTAGCTCGCTCTACCTGGCATGTGGTAAGGTCATGCCATGCGCCTCGGCTTGGACGCGGCGGACATGAGCAAGAGAGAAAAGGCGTTGACCTGGAACACTCTCACACTTTCCTTTGTCCCCTCATTGGAATAACTTGGTGGATACTACTGTGTGCGTGCATCAATAAGTAAGTCTGATGACGATGTCATTGAGGATTTACGTTAGCAACAGTAGGCTAATTCACAAGGGTGCTATTTTATCAATATTGCGCATCTGTTCATGTGCACTGCAAGAGTTATGTTTCCGTTTATTGAATACGTTATTCAGTGCAAATATTACCGTGAGTGTAGTTTTATCTCAGTAATGATGGTACATTAGGTTATTACTGTGACGCTGTTAAAGGGAAAAAGTTCACGGATCATGGAGATCTGATTGAGTCTAGACTTCAAGGCACCGTAGTTAAGTAAAGGTAGGTCAAGTTGTAATGTACTGCCCCTACCAGCGGCAGCATGAAATACTGTCTATTTACAAAGGGCATTTAAATGTATGTCTGATAAACTGCCCAACCCTAGTAGGCTAACCATTCCCCCGTTTTCCCTTCGCCGCAATGCGCCACGTGTTCAAAAAAGTACCTTCCTGTTTAATTCAACCTCAACAGTTGCTACTGCTGACTCTCCGGCGGGCCTCCTAACAACGGGGATATGTTGCCATATTTTTTTAAGTGATGTAAAGGATCAGTAATGAAAACCACTTGACCCTCCACTGTGGCTGGTACAAGGCAAAGTCACCCAACACTTTGAAAACGTACCCGCCATTGGCTGGTGGTTATTTCCCACCATGGACGTCTTCGAATAAAAAGCCACCCATCCAAGAATCTAAAAGGAAGCCTGCTTTATCATCTGGTCTTTAAATATGTATCATCTTTGATTAATAAATACCAGAGTTTGTTTATCACCACAGGATCCCCAGCTTATCTGAAAGGCCCTCTTGGTGGACTCTTGATTAGCCACTGAGCAAAGACTGCAGTAGGACATGTAATGAAAATATCTATAAAAAAAAAGAAATATGCTTGTGGGAAACGCAAGTGAACATGATTTTTTTAATACCACAAGTGCATATTTGCAAATTCAAAGGAACTGGAGATTTAAGTTTAACTTTAACTGACCTGCCAGTCATCCCAGCACATCTGCTTTCCAATCATTTATTTGTGGAAGAATTTTAAATGCTTATTTATTAAAATATGCAATTGGCAACAGGGGCCAGACTCACAGTGGTTCCTGCTGGAGCATTATCAATGTACAGTGCTAGCTCCAGGGGAAAAAAAGTTACTCCCAGTGCAACGGCTGCATGTAAAGCATGCACATCGTGGCAGAAGCCATGACTCAGAGCAGATTAGCAGCACAGCTGGGTGAGCTTTGTCCACGATAGGGTCATTGGGAGGTTTGTTGATCTACTCTTTTAGTGTACAACTAATCAAAGGAGCAGTGAGCAGTTCAAGAGGAAGTTTTCAGAGGGCAGCATGATACATTGATGATATATTGTTTGTTTTTCAAATGTTTGTCCTGAGTCTTCTAGTTATCAAGAAACACAAGGCACTTAATGTCCCCACAATGCACCTGTTTTTTATTGTGATATAAAACATTTCCCCTGCAAACTATCTTGCTACCACGTCAAATTACACTAAACGCCCTCTTCTCCATAACTCTTGATTTTTAAATCACTGATGGAAAAGGAACAGAATAAAGAATTTCTGCTTCACATTCGTAAAGTTGATGTCTTTCGGCCAAATGCAACCACAGTCTTCCATTCCTAAGTAAGTAAACCTGCATTAGCATGTCAGGCGGTAGTCAGTACGTACCACTCCCAAACTCGAAGACTCTTGTCGTCCGACGTGCTGACAAAACGACGGTTCTCATCCACAAAGGTGATGGTGTTGACGGCTCCCAGGTGACGGTCGTACTCCTGAACCACCTCACCTGTCCTGATGTCCCACTGACAGAGACGCAAGGCGCAGAGAGCAAAACAGACAGAGACGAGGTAAACACATTTGTCTCAGACAAGTCAAAACTAAATACAGTGGATGTCCAAATTCCATCAAACTAGTTTCAATGCACATTTCCATTTCTCTTGTTGTGTAGCGACAACTTTTCTCACCATAGAGAAAAAAAGTCTTAGAGAAAGTCACGTGGTGGGGCTGTGGGACACTTACCGAGGAGCGGTTTTACAATTGTGCTAACGCAGTGAAATTGTCTAACTGCAGTGGTGGGGTGACAGCTATTAGCTATCAAACAGGCCTTAATCTTGACCTTTAAAAAAACAACATTATTCCCACATTACAATGTAAAGGAGAGACAACCACATAGATAAAGCCCCCTGGCAAGAAACAGATAGGCCGTATTTCTGTCCAAACACATTTTTACATCCAATTCTATTTATGCTCTTTTTTTTGTCTTTAATCCTAGCCTTCAGCTGCTCACAGGAACAGCCATCTGTTCTCAAACCCCTTAAGAGAGCTGCATGATTAAATACCAACCCTGGTTATTGTGCCAGATATAGTTATTGTGACTACCGTTCATCTGAACAATTAGGGGAAACGCTTTGTGCTAAATTTTGACATATTTTTAATACATGAATTAAAACTAAACAGTTCCATGTTAGTTATTCCCAAACTCCATTATTATGAAGTGTGGAAAATCATATTTCCAAATCAGATGACAATTTATTGAGATAAAAATTCAAACTTTTATCTGGAGAGGGTCAAGATTACTTGTTCTGTAAACTCATTACATGAATGTGGGTTATCGTCGTTACAGATTTCCTACTTTTATCACAGATTGTTCCATTTGCTTCTCTTCTACCCTAATGCAACCCATGATTAATGACTGCTCTGGTCCTGTCTGCCACTGAACCTCTAGCCATGCACATACAAATACACACCAGCACGGGAAGATGAGAAGGGATTGTTTTTCATGTTCCAGTGGGCAAAGGGGGTATACACAGAAATTCATGTGTGCATCTGCTTGGTCAACTGGGAAATACAGTTGAAGTGAGAGTGGGAGCGGAATTGAATTGCTTGCAGTGCAGCACGCTAACTTTACCTGAACAATCTTCTTATCCGACATGCCGGCCACAAAAAGGCTCTGTTTGTCCTCGTCTGGGTTGAACTTGACGCAGTACGGTACCTTCCTGTTGGTGAAGCGGGAGATACACTGGCCTGTGGAGGGAGGGTTAAAAAATGAAAGTCAAAGCTCCAGAATAATCCACAGCGGCTTTTCAGAGAGGTACTGAAGTTTCCATCCACTTGTCAATCGAATTACCTGAAGTCCGTTAAAAGAATTCATGCGAATAAAGCTGTTGGAAGTGTGTTTCCATCAAACGGATTTAAAGTGAACAAAAACCTGTGCGTGATGAAGTCAAATGCTGTTTTGCGGCCAAATTAGTATTTTGAATTGATTTCAGACATTTTATGGTGTTTCCGTTTATTTTTGCACAACATTCAAGCACCCATTTGTGAACAAAGTTCCGCCCAGTGACGACACTATAACACATTGCTATGATGATTCAGATGCACGTACCGCAATGCCGGACAACAACAAAGACAACCTGTGGTGTGGGTACGAGAGTTCTCCATACAGTTTTGGGAGACTGTGGTTTAGAGACACTTAACGGAAACCTTTTGGCTGAAGCATTTTCGGATTTGACCTGTCGTGTTTTATTACAGGCCCGTCCCTTGACCCAGATAAGCCCTGGATAAGATAGGCCCTCCAGTTCCAATCAATAAGTGTATTACAACTGCGCTCAACAAACTGGCTACATGCATGAGTGGTAGGCGGAATGTTTGCGCTCAGCAAGACCACCGTGTGTTTACGGTGCGTGCAAGGCCATATGAACAAGGATGATGCGAAGGTGTATATAGGCTACCTACCTGGAGTGGATGAGGCACATGACATCTTGCTGCATAACTCCAGAGCGCAAATTGTGTCACAGGTGTATGGCACAATATAAAAAGGACTCACGTCCCGCGATTAGATCACCTTGCAGGAGACTGCAAGGATTTTGTGAATAGAAAGCGCTGGCCCTCACTCGTACTACAGGCTGAGGTAGACGGTTGTTGCATCTTAAGGCACATTTGCGTCGTCACTCCCGGTAGTGCGCATTGGGCGCGCGGTCTTCGCTACTTCTGAACTGGGTGCCCGGTTTACCATAAAGTAACCTAAAATTTTATCAAAATTCATTATTTAATTGGCAAATATCGTTTCCATCAGCGTTTATTGCATAAGTAGAATATAGATCAAGAGAAGCCCCAATCAGACCGAATGTATAAACTTTAGTATTCATGAAATTCAATGAAATTTCACTGTTTCCACAAGCCATTTTTCATTCAATATCACTTCATTCGCATAAAAACGTGTGGAAACATAGTTACAGACTGCAACTTTCAGTCCTGTATGGTCTGTCCCTGCCGGCAGCAACAGCTCAACTGTAACACAGACATTTCTGTGTTTCTTTGTTGTTATTCCGCAGAGGTAAATGACCACAGGACTGACGCTACCACCACTGCTAAAACCGAGAGAACAGGAAAATGGAAATGACACCAAGAGGCCCTTAAGATAAGAAATAGAGGCTGTTCCCCAGCATAATTTCTGTGTTACACCCAGTGTCAAATATAAAATAAAATACTAAAATGACCCCCGACGCACCACTGATATGTTCAGCTGTAAGAAAGGAACAGTTGAAATGTACACAATCCCACAACAACTGATGGGAACACACTATCACTGTGTAGTAACGTAACTCTAACAGAAGTATTTGGATGATGTGGCTCCAAAGGGCATCCTATTACAACAAGTGGGGGATTTAACTCTTTTCTGCCCTCTGCTGGATTGGCAATCTTGAGTTAAAAGAGGTGGAAATTTAGATGGAGTGGAAGATAACAGGGAAACATGTGGCACCAGTGAGACGAGGGACCTTACATTGTTTAAGCAGTTCACATAGACAGTATTAGACGGGGGTTTGACATGTAGCTTCTCAGTGTGTCTTTGTGAGCCCTACAAGATCAGAATCCCACAAAGACTGCGTCAGAGATACTGATTACATTTCCAAGGACATAGTTTGTAGTGCTGTGGAATTGTGCTACTATGTTTCAGGCCAATTTGGGAACTAATGTTGACTTGACTTCTGTATTAACAGAATACGGGATTTCTACAGACACAACCATCTGCAGGAAATTTACAACTAACAGTTGTATTATTGATTTTCTATGAAGTGTCATAAAATAGTGGGAAAAATGTCCATCACAATTTCCCTTAAACACAATGTTGCTTGTTCCGTCTGACCAACGGTCCAAATCTAATCTAAAAAATATTCAGTTCATCATCACAAAAGACAAAAAACAAAACAAAGCAAGTCTAAGAAGCTGGAAGCTAGGGAATGTGTAGTTTAGCTTAAAACATGGTTCAAACAAATAAACAATCATTAAAAAGGAGGATATCGGGTCTGCAACGATTCACAAATTGGCTGAAACTTATTTTTGACCTTCTTGAAACATTCTCTGCAAGTTCTGCAGAGTCTGTTGACATCGTTGTGGTAGAGCATACCTGTCTCAGTGTCCCAGAGTTTGAGGTAGCGGTCATAGGCAGCGCTGAGGAACTGGGTCCCAGTGTTGTTGAAACAAATGTCTCGCACTGCTTTGCTGTGACCTAACATAACCAGAGGAAAGGTACACATATATTACAACAAAAATACACTAGACAAATTCCCTACTTTTGCTACCACGTTACCCAGCTGCCTTCCATTGAAACCCAATTCATTTGAGGAATATAAAAATTGGTTAAGGGAAATAAGGGATGTTGAGGGAAATGGAATCTTTAAATGACCTTGGAAAGAAAAAACATTAGATGCTCCATCTGTCTTTTCAACTGTATTCCACCTTCTTCTATTCTCTTCCTAATACCAATCTATGCAACCCCTTTGGCAATCGCTCATGCAGTGCAGGTGTTGCGATGTCTCTGTGGGCTCAGTCTTTTATCAGGTCTACAGGGTTTCCACAGCGATAACAGAGCCCACTCAGACCAAGCGCCTGCTTTCTTGCTCTAATCGACTTGCTAGCAAACCAAAGGCAATGGCTTTACTGCAGAAAACCTTGTTTGTGTATGTTTGTGTGTGCGTGTGTGCTGGTTTGTGTGTATGCGTGCGTGTGCGAGATGGTTTTACAAACACCCAATGGATTGTAAATCTGATAAACGGAGCCTTTAGTCCCCCTCCTGTCCTCGCACTGAACTATTATGTCAACAGCCACACAGGAAAACACAGATCCACTGACTACTGAAAGCAGGGTACACGTCAAATATACCCTTTGTCCCAGTCTGCATTCAGAGACATGGTATGCATTCTCATTCACACACCAACCAAGCTATTGTAACTGTTCTTTCTTACTTGATAATTCAGACAAGCTACATGTGTAGATAAACAACAATGGCATGCAGTTTCAGGAAATGGTTTGATTACAGATAATGCACAACATTGCTATATAGAGGCTCTAAAATGCTCTCCACAATGTAGCCGTATACGTCTAACACTCCTACACTCCTCTACTGAAAAACATAATTATCATCATTTGCATTTCTGCCGCCTCTCCAACTCATAAACCCCTCAGCCAGTCACTCTGTCAGTTGATTCACCCCTAAACTCTCTTCCTGTACGCCAGCTCCTCTCCGTGTCTTGTACCTCCCCTTGGCCCCTGGGCTGCTGAATTATGCATATTCTGTGAAGGAGCTGACAGGCAGAACAACGGCTGCAAACAATCACGATTCAGACAGCGTGCTGTCTCTGGAAAGAGTGTAAGAGTGACCTGCACACATTACCCCAAACCCCCCACACCTTATCTATTACACACACACACATACAGTACATATATATCCTTGCACTTTCCGTCACTGATCAGCTGACGAGTCATTAGCGTTCCAGTAATGCTGAGCTCACAGCATGTCACTCCTCTGCATTTCCCAAACTACTAAATGCATTTCACACCTCAGCAATTTAATGTCAGCATGCTTGCTGACGACCCATTGCATAAAAAATGTTATACTTTGTAATATACAGTACATACATAAAAATTAATTACTAACATTTATCATATTGAAACACAAGATCACTTACCAATAAATGTCCGTATACACCTCCTCTCGCCGTACACTTCCCACAGCTGTGGAGAGAAGGGGATTAAACTAGTGAACACAGGTTTGTGGTTCCACAACACTACATTAAAGCAAGCTAGCAGAAAAAGGTGAGCTTTGAATCTTCTCAAAAGCACAATAAAATAGAACAATAAAATATTCAAACTCATAGCTGACAACATTTCCAGCCAATCATAAAGCAATTAAACTGAATCTTTGAAAAACACAGAACAAGTATGCATATAATCATTGCTCTTGCGAGTTGTTTTTTTATTTAATAAATGGCACCACGTTAGGATTATTTACCTTGATCTTACAGTCCATGGAGGAAGAGAGCAGAAGATGACCAGAGCTGGGAAATAGTCTGATAGCACTGACACCCTGAAAACATACATAGACAGGAGAAATTGATATGTATCCTACCATAGTTCTCCTTATCATGCGCATGCTAATTATTACTACAGGCCCAAGCACCTTTGCACATTAAATCTCACACACAATTTTTTGTAACACACAAAGTTGAACTAGAAAAGACCGAGAGAAGAAATGAGGCACAATCTCTAAGCTCTCACTACAAGAGGAAATGTGATGTTTTTTGGATGTTTGAAGGAAAAGTATGCTCCAAAACATTTGATTATTATCTAAACATTTGTAAAGACACTCCAAATCATGTAAGTTCACATTTGGCTGTATAGTATGTTATAATAATGCTACAGTTTTGCATATCTTGGCATTTAAGAATCGAAGATATCCATGTGTGATTGGTGACTCTTTTAAAATCGTTACTATTTTTACTCCGGTGTTATATTTACTATAGATTAAAAGGAGTCAAAGGAACCGCTAACGACATCTAAATTGTTTTACTGCTTAATTTAATTTGACCAGGCTGCTGATACTAAATCATTTCCTAAGGGAGACATCACCTGAATGATAATAACCTAGGCAGATAGAGTGTGTATGCAGACCGTGCTGCCTCTGTATTAGTCATAGAAATGATGACAACTTTGAAGTTACCAAAGTTTCTCCAAAAAATGTCATAAAACTTTGGTGACACCGTATGGGCCATCCTCTATCTATTATCTCAATGTCACCAATTCCACGTGCTTATTATCTTTTCAAGCCTCTTTGTATTTCAAATTAGACTCTGAAAGCTGTAACTTCTTACACAAAGCGCATAAAACTTGAGTGATTTCCCTCTCCCTGAAGCCCACTGGCAGATCTGAGGCTTGAACCAAATCGTTCTTGGAGTAACTCAGGGTTTGCCGTTGTATTGGAATTAAGACAATGTTTTTTTGAACGAGACAGAATAATCTTGGATGTGTCAGAGACAAGCGACTGGTATACGGCTGTGTTATCATTTCACTCAAAAAGTACGCGGGAGCTTTTTACTGACAGCTTCACAAATTCTTACAATGACTGCATAATGGATTTTCTTCCCTTCATGTATACAGACATCTATAACAGTGCTCTCGTTTTTCATTTCACAATAATTCTAAAACAGTAAAGGACTTACCAGCAGTAAAGCTTGCATAGAGAATATGTGTAAACTGGTACATACACACAGAAACAACTGATCTATGTCCCTTTGCACTGACCTTGGTGTGTCCAGACCAGACATGAATCTGTTTCTTAGGCAGGTAACACTTGTCGGGAGCATCTGCAGAACGCAGGTTGATGCCCACATCCTGTGGGACGTGGAGGTAGGACCTGCCCTGGTAATCGTACATGTCTTTAACTGGGGGGAGAGCAAAAACAAACAACGTATCATGTAAAACAATCCTGTAGCATTTGGAAGCATATTTTTAAAGTAGACAGGTCTATCAGCTGCCTAAATCGACTAAACTTTCAGTCTAATTTTTAGACTCTTCAAGAATGAAAGTTAAATCTCTAAAGAGATACACTCCACACACAATACAAACTATGACTTCAAACTTAAATCAAATCTGTAACTATCTTCACTGAATGTGATATCCATTTACATGTCTAAATAAATGAGGACCACAGTACCATGGAGAATAGTCTTCTCTTCTGCAGGGGCATCTTCCTCGTTCTTTCCCTTCTTCTGCCTCTTGGCTATGATCTCATCCAGCTCTTTCTGCTCTTCCTGTAAAATAAAATGAATCACAAGCTGATAATTGCCGAACAGGGATACAGTGTCGACGACAGACCGGGGAAATTGTAGACAGTTTTCTCTCAACTGCATGCCCTAAACCTAGTGTAAAGGGATTACTTGGGGCTACTCTTTTAGTTTTTCTATCAAATAAAGCAGAGAGGTGTGGGTGGACTCACAGAGCCAACAGATATTGTTTCTGTTTGTAGTGTGTATATATTGTTTGTTTTGTATTAGTAAGCGCATTGTGAACAATACGATCCAAAGGAAAATTCCTCATATGTGCCCTCATACCTGGCAAATAAAGCTGATTCTGATACTTATAAGGCAGACCGTAGAGACTATAAATGAACTACATTAGTGACAGCCAGCATCATGCCTGTCAAATGACCCAACAGTAATCCCTATTGCCTAAACCTGACGGGTGGTGTGATCCATGTCGAGTAGTAACTTAAAGTAGGTTAATTAGGAAGAGGCGACAATATCAACCACTTAGCCACAACATTTGTGGAGTATATTGAACAAAGCAATATTACCTCTGATGGTTTGGCCCCATCTTTCTCGTCTATATATTTTGCCCATGGACCAAGGAAGTTGTCAATCTCTCCTGCTTCTCCACCTTTGATCTTTTTCCTTTTCTCTGACTTCTTCTGTCCGCTCTCAAACACAGTTAGTCCTGAAGGAAGAGCCATTAGATATTAGAATTCTGAATCTCCCTAAAACAATATTTCATGCAGCATACAACTTACATACATCTATATAATAGATGCATATGAACACATTAGAAATAAACTATGATAGGAGGATTACCTTTATTTTTCTCAGCCTCATCCACTGCGCCAATGTAGCTACTACAGGATACCTGGTGGGTGTCAACAGATGGATCTAAAGCATAACCTATGAACAGAGTGGAGAGCGTCGTAAATTCAGGGTCGATACATTGGCCGCATAATTTAAACCTATAACACAGGTCACAGATGAGCTTACCATATGTGGAGAAGGTCCTCCTTTGCTGTTCAAACATGAAGTCGTTGAGGTGAGCAGGTTCTGCATAGCCAGATAACATGTTCCTGGGTGCAGCCATCTGCTGGCTTTTAAATGGGTTGGTTGGCCCAAACTAATTAGAAGAAATACAAAATAATTTAACACTAAAATTAAACTTCAACGGACCCCCTCAAGGAACTACTATCTTGCATTGCCCTTAAAGCATGACTTCAATAAAAACAGACTCTCTGAATTACGTAACAATAAATGGATGAGTGAGTAAATAAATAAATAGGTAGATCACTAGATTATTTACATTGGGAAATGACAACATTATGTCAGCCAAACTACCTAAATCATGAAATAGAAAGAAAAGATACCAAAGTAATAGTAACTATAGATTTATAGTAACTAATAACACCAATAACAACAGATATATTTAATGTGATAGTATTTACATTAGAGCTGGTCATATATAATATCATTAAAAATATGATGACATTTGGAGATGTTACACTGTTAACACACAGAAAAAGTTTGAGATTGAGATCATTTGTAATGTGTGTAGGCATTCAGTGTTTCATTTCACTAAGTTAGAAGCCTTCTAAACCAGGAAAAGACAACATACAAAAACATACTGAAATCTAGTCACATTTTGTGTATTAACCCAGCTCTAGATGTCATCTATTTATTCTAACACTTACCTCTGGTGCAAACATGGTCTCAAATGTCGGGTTATAGGTGACTTCTTTCAGTGAAGGGTCCAGGTGTGTGCCAGTCTCAACTGCCTCCTAAAGTGAAGATGTACAGATCAGCGAACGGAACCTCACTTATTGACTAGCAATACAACTGCTGTTTGGTGTATCAGGTTAGATAGAAAAAAAATCTAACGTTTCCCGCTAACTGCTAACCCTTACGTTACTAGTTTTATTCGGTAACGTTAACAACAATTATCAACTCTACCCACTAAATAATTACGTATTCTGTATTAACCTTTATCAAGTGAAACTATATGTCTCTTTATGATATGTAAGCATAGTGCAATTAATAGTATCCAAGCTTAACAATAACGTTAGCTAGCTAGCTTGGTTAGCTTACTTTAACGGCGACCTCTGGAGCAGAATTGAGAACAGCCACGGACATCGTGGGTACAGACTTCAGAGGTTTAAGGTGAGCCATGGCGTCCGGGTCCGCTAGGTCCACTTTCGCAACATCTGTATTAATGTTTGACTCATTTTCGGAATCAGAATCGCTACCGTACGAAACGAGGGAAGCCACGGTGGCAGACATCTTGGATGTTGTGAATTCGCCGGAAGCAGGAGGGCGTTACTTCCGTTATTATATTTTGTTATTATTACATTTTATTTATGCCTTTATATATTTACTATTTACTGTCCTTTTATAAAAAGAAACACAGTAACAAGTAAATATATGTATATATATATATATATATATATATATATATATATATATATATACCTTTAATGTTATTTGTATATTTGTATGTCTTCATATGTCTGTGCATAGGCATTTTTGTCTTTTTGTCTTTTATGGAAATATGCATTACAGTTATAACCATTTGTGAAATTTTTTATTTTAAAATGCTCGCTGCTGCCATAAATCCATCGATATCCTATCTTTGACCTTTGTAATGTATTTAGTCGATATTATATCATCAAGTCATTGCGCAGGAGATTGATTAATCGTGCAATGACATGTTTTATGTACATAATAATAAAATCAATCACATCTCTGAAATGGATTGGACAGCCCAAAAATGACAGTGATATAACTAGCCACTACTGCGAGCGCGCACGTTATCCGCGAGCCTCCCACGAGCACAGCAGCAGTTGCGTGGAACGCTTTCTCGCGCCCCAACAATAGAGTGGTAAGTACCATTATCACCGATTACAATGGGGGCATTTTCATGCGAAAAAACACAATTTCACGCACGTTACGTTGGAGAGAAAATCTTTTTCGCAAATGAGTAAAACTGACCAATATTTTTTCGTTATGAAACCTGCTGTTAGCTTGACTGGACCAGGTTTGATGCCAATTCTGCAAATACCTACCCTGAGATTCCCTTTGGAAAAAAGTGCCTGGATTCTTCTCCGCCGCCGCCTCTTCCACCAGGAGTACATTTGATATCAAAGACATTACAAACATGGATACAACCCGGGGATTTAAATTATTGGACACGGTGGCATGCTCTGCTGCTCGTTAAGAATGGGAAGAAAATAAGAGGAATTTTAACATACGTATCAGGTAATTATTTGAACCCCGTGTACGTTACTAAAGTCACATTTTAAAGTAAAAAAATGCGACTTTAGGAACGTTAACGGTATTGCATCTCAGCATAGCAGCAACAAACTGCCTTAAACCGAGTCACCATGTTGTAACATTATACTTAAACTGGAGCTGCTTGACTAATAACGGTCTTGGTAATTCAACACTGTCTGCCCATCTCAGTGTACCACTAACCTAGTACACAGGTGACTAATGTGGCAGCGTTGACAACGTTAGTAGTCCAAAGTGGTCGAAACCCTCAAAGGACCAATAGTATATTACATATTAAATATATAAACGCCAAATTTTTAACGGGACCGCGTGAAGGGTGATGAATTGCAAAGCTCCACATCTGCAGGAGCTCCCGCAGTAGCGTCATGACATCCATCCAGTCCTAGGAATATCACGTTAGTGAGAAACCGGAGAGCGAATATTTGCCCTGTACATTTTTAACGTTATAGTGCATGCCACATATCTCATTTTCACGTTTTTTCTTTTCGTCATTGGGTTGTGGAGTTTAATGTTGGTACTGTATGATTAGACAAACCGCTGGCAGCTGCACGACGTGATTTTAATTTCCCCACTAGAATGCCTTGACTTGCCTCGGAGAGATAGGGACTGGGATCTATTCCAGCCTGCTTGGTTTGCAGTCATGGGGGATGGTAGCCTTTAGCCCAGTGGAAATCATGCTTTGTGAAATTCGAAACCTTCTTTGTACTACTTTAAGTGTAGCAAGAAAAGTGGGCATGATGATCAGTGTTTTAAATGTTGTGATCTGCTTTCATAGTAACAGCTTGAAGATCTTCGTTGCATTACGTGATGCCAGCTTGTGGGCTTACATTGAACTGACCATCTTTTCTGCAGCTTGTCCATTAAACCAAACCAAGGATAGAGTCTTAGGATGCTGCAGGAAAAACTTTTGTCTACGCTGAAGCAACATATTTTGTACCATGCCGCTCAAAAATAGAGTAGACCTAGTAAAGTAAAAGCAGGCCGTTGTGGAAATGTGTGTTTAGATCTGTGGTTGGTGATGAATGAAACAGCTGCAGAGCCATTGATAAAAGTTTATGTACGCTGCTGTGCCTGCTGCTTTTGACAGTAGAAGTGTGGAGTCAGTGTGTGCCTCTGATGTATTAAAATGACATTGATAATACACAAGAGACACAAAGCAGGGCTGAATGGGGCGTATATTAGTGACTGCATGTGATGTGTATGAGCTGAAGGATTTTACTTATTTGATTAGTTTATAATGAGGTTAAATAATAATTTCCCTAGGTCAGTTCAGATCAGATCTTTATTGTCTCTCAAGAAGAAATTCTTTAGGTCTAGACACCATGTCAATATCAACTAGGAGAAAGAGAGCTGCTAGATTATTTATGTTGAAAATGTGAAAGCAGCTCTGACTCCTGGCATTCAAACTATCCCATTACTGAGTGGAAGCTATAGACTAAGTTTCACACCAGCTCAGAGGAAGCATGTATGTGCATAACCATTTGCCATATCGGCCCAAATTTAAAGTTTCCTTCAAGAAATAATGCAGTGCCTAAAATGACATTTCTTGAACCAGTGATCCAATTCACCCTTGCTCAGCTCTGAGTGGATGTCTGCTGAAGGATGCCTGCCGTGGCCTCAAATCTCTGACTGCTACTGTTTTATTTGAGGCAAGTTCTTATCCAAGTGGGTTGCCTCCTGGGGTTTTGTTGTTATACGTGGTATTTTTAAGCTCACAGGGAAACAGAAGGTGAAAAGTAGGAAAGTTAAAACTTCTATCCACATAACTCGCTCTTTGATACATGAATATAAATGGATCTTGGTTTATCCGACAAATGCCTTTACCTACAGGTGGGTTTTCAAAATAGAGCTGCAAATATTGCCATGTTTTTATCTTATGCTGTTTTTGAACTCTTTGCTGTGAGGGATGACATTCCCGCACAGTAAGTAGATCTCATGTTTTTCTGTATTTCAGAGGCCTTCGCGAAAGAAGAGCTTTGGCATACTCCTGCTGAGACTTTTGGACCTCTCTTAGTTGTTGAAATTGCTCTGATCCTCTGCCAGTCTTTGGCTTTCTAATGCTAGCAAGAATAATATCTTAACTTTCTGTTGCTCACCTGTGTTATATTCCACATAGGTGGAGAACGGTGATAGGAGCACACACAGAGTAACACAGGGCATAATGAAAGAGTGTGTAGAAAGGAAAAAAGGAAAGGTGTGTATGTGTGTGTGTGTGTGTGTGTGTCTGTGGCCTCGACGTGCCATTTAGTGGAGCCATAGACAGACCTCCTATCACCCAGCTGTTAGGATGCTCCGGCACACAGCAGCTATTGTTCTTCCTCTTGGCCAGGCCACAGCTCTATAATACAGCCTCTGTCCCTGGTCTGCCCCGGCCTGAAAGAGGGACACCAGGGCTCAGTTAGCCTGTCTGACTGGTGCTCCTTGTGTCTTACTGCCACTGCCTCCACCACCTCCGTCCCTGCTTTGTCCATATCTCTGCCCATTCTCGGTTGTGTCTTAATGCTCTCTAAGACAGTTCACAGTTCCTATTCAGTGACTCTTCTCTTTCTTGCATGTTTCTCTTCTTTTTTTATAACTTAAGGGATAGGAGTTATCACAACATTTTCTGTTCTGTGTTACATCAGATATTATTAGTATTTGTAAAAAAATAATTTAAATCTTACTCTGCAACAAAGGTATTTATCATATTTTTGAACACAAAAATGTATTAAAGTTAACGATATTGTGGGAAATTAGGACTTTTCTAGAACCCATTTGTTTTCCTGTGATGATTACAGAACGCCATCATTTGAACTTTGTCCTGTATATCCTTACAATATCATACAGAAAAGTGTTACAACATCTCTTTTTCTTTTTACTTTTTCTCACTCTGTTATTATCCACCTAAAGTTTTCCCCCATCCCTCTTATAGTTGCCACTCTGGATCTTTTAGCTACTCATTCTCTCACTGTCACCCAGGGGAAGAGATAGCGTTGACAGGGTCTCTCAGTGAGTTGACAGGGTATCTCTGAAATAGACCTGTCTGATCATGTCTCTGCCACTGCCAACGGAAGCCCAAAACACAAAAACCCCATCTGAGCGTAGAGCTGCCCCTACTCAACTGTGGGAACTGAGCTTCATCTCTTTATCTGCCCTCTTCTTTCCTTTTTTTGTCCTCCTCCTTTCTCTCTGTCTTAAGTTGAAAGTACCGCCAGCAGTTACTTTCTTCTTATTCCCTGTCACTTGCTTTGTATTTTTTAGTCTGCTTGTCTCCATATCTATACAGAAGGTCCCTACTCACTGTGGTGAAACACCTCTGCTGACAACTAGTTAGACCACAGCTGCTTGAATACATGCAAGAGTTCTGTCACTCAGCCCATCACTTTAGGCTCTGATGAGTTTTAGAAAGGATTCGGCTTGCCTTTACAACGTTCAGCTTAGTGGGTATTTCGTATGTGCCAGTAGACAAATAGAAAGGGTAAGCTCATGCTTTCCAGCTTTAAAAGAAATGTATTTAACATTAGTGTCATTACAGTCTAAATGTGGTTCAGAGCAGATAACACACCGCCAAAGTAGAAAATAAGAAGGGGGGGAAAAAAGGTTTAACCCTGCAATATTGGCTTAAAATATATATATTGTTAACAGACAACTCTTTCCTCGTGGCTGTTTCCTGCAAACTGAATAAAGAAACCCTCCTGACTCACCAGTCAGTAGCCAGGTATTTGGGAAATGGAGCACCATTGTGTCCTGTAATTGACCTAGCGTATTCTCTCAGCCGAAAGCCAAAATGTGCTTCCCAATGGGCTAAACTATAGGCTGTTTAGGCCCCACCCCAGGTGTCATGTTTAAATTTGGCTGGTAAACATAGTCTGATACCTTTCTGAGCACAATGTGTCCAAGGTCCGCTCCAGAAGTAAAGGGGATACAGGGCTCCCCTCCCCTCAGTAGCTGTTGGCCCAAACACTGACAGTGTGTATGTGTGTACAGTGTCCATGGTTAGGGAAGTCTTAGTTTTTATTTTTAGAAAAACAATGTACTGTTCCTGTGCTTTTAGGTCACCGTGTGTTTCTGGCCTGTGCGTAATCTAGCTCTAAATGCTGCCAACAGAAATCAACATGATCTCTGCAGCTGCACTGAGAGTGTGTATTTACATAGATTTGAATACGCAAAGTTAATCAAAACAGTGAATTCCACACAATGGGCAAAACAGCATACAATATATTTCACCTTTTTCCTGTCACTCCCTCTCTTTGAATGTCTATGCGCTGTTTTTTATCCCTTGATTTCTGTCTTCCTCTGTTCCCTTCTTTTCTCTCTTTCACTGATGGGCTCTTATAGAGCTGGAAAGAGATGCACCGGTGGTCATGGTGATGTGTGATGATTGATGGAGGCAAGGCATCCAGTCCTCCGCTTGAATCCCTGGTGTCAGGACTGAGACGTCCATATTCAATTACAGACATGCTGCATTTTCATTAGGATTTTTATAAGCACTCATTTTTCTTCTCAGTTCTTCTTCATGCACTGGGTAGGCGTACAAGGACTAGCAAGGAAGAGGTAAAGTGGAAAGACAGTGAAGGATTCAGGACAAGAACGAAGTAGATAATAAAAACTGCAATAGGCTTTTGTCTCAGGCACACAATGTACCAAACAATTTGGTTTATATCTAACTCGAGACTGTTCTTGCAAAAAAAAAAACACCCTGGCTGTTTTCCGTGTGATGTTTGTCTGATATATACTAGAAAAAAAAACTAAATAAATGTTAGAAAAAAGTCTTCAAAATAGAAATAGAGCAAGGTCATGGCTTCTACAGGGATGCCGGAGGGAACAGAAGAAAGTGCTGAGAAAAGAGAAGGAGAGCAAGAGGAGAAGTGGCCTTTTAGTACCCCGGTGTGTTTGTCCACAATTTCACAGCAGGGGTGCCTGTGCACACTGACAACTGCTGCTTTCAATTAGGAGCCAATATTTGGCTGTTCATTTCCAGCTCACAGCAAGGATCCAGCTCTACGTTGTATTTGCGCGAGGCCCGAGCACAAGGCTCGTCTGATTCGTGCTGGATAAATGCCCAGCAGGGGCCGCTTGTGTACACTTCTCTTCCATTTCAGAAGATCGGAAGTGAAAGCAAGCTCGCCGTCCTTTTGTCTTTTGATGATTAGCAGGAAATGCCAGATTCACTTAAATCCTTAGCAAGAAAACCCAAACTTCTAAACAGTTTTACTTTGTCTGTGTTATCAATGCTTACAGCCACGCGGACAAATCATTGCTTCAAAGCACAGGTCGGACACATAGGTCACAGACACAAAGGAAATTCTTCCGGGGGGGAAAAAAGAACAGTCAGTAAAAGGAGGTTGTAGTTCAGTGAAAGATTACATATTGTACTTTCCCTCCTCCATTTAGTGGTGTGCCAAAGGAAATGTAAAGACATAGGGGTGGTAGTTCTTTGTGCTTTTATACTTACAGGCCTATCTACGCAGTGTTGAAATTTCAATGACATGAGGATGAAATAAAGCCATTCTCTCACATAGAGCTATGGGAAATGGTCTGCGACACAGCAGTCCCTTACATAACTGTCTTACATTTATAGACACATGCCCACACCTTGGAGTGGGCCTAAGCTCCTACTATATTATATTATATTACATTATTGCATTTGTACTCCTATACGTTGAAACTGAGATCTGTCTACAGATAACGGTCAACTTTTTCTTTTATTTTACTCTGAGAGTGCCCATGGGTATCGTCTCTTTGTTCTTGATATGGAGTAACGGTACATCACTGTGTGTCGGTGTTTGCACAAATTCACATGTGTATCTCTCTGCATCCTTTTTAGCCTTTGGGCTGTTGACTGTGTAGCCAGCCAGCGAGCTGTACATGTGAAGCATCTTCCTCTTGACTTAGTCACCTCTCCACTTTTTCTTTACAAACCACGACACTGCTGGCTATCAACTAGCCCAACGCTGAGCTAGCTAGGGCCACAGATGCTGACTGGTTTGAGTAGGTACTTGTAGCGGAAATATTTTTTAGTTATGGTGTCAAAATGATATCCATTTGTAAGGTGGATTGTGGTGAAACTCTAAAATTTGATCTACAACTAAGAATTTTTGATCGCGTTTGTCTGATTGACAATTCCATTACTGTCTAACTATCACTTTAGTACGTTATGCATTTGCTTTCATTGCATAACAGCAGCAAGTAGATAAAACAACTGTGGCACTAGAAGTTCTGACATCTTTGCTGTAATTTAGTGAGCTAATGTACAATCTAATTCTGAATCCTCATGTAATAATAAGGTAACAAGATCTGGATGCTACCTGAGGACTTTAGGAAATGGGATTGCTCTGCTTAATCTTTCTTCTACGTAGCTCCAGTCCTTGATCCTTGGTAAATCCAGCAGAACACTAAATCAACAACACTTAATTGTACCTGTTATTTGCTCAGTCCTTCCATCCGTGCATAAGGAGAGAGGTGCACCTCAGGTGGTTGGTGTGCAGCCAGTGCTCCACTTTGATGAATAATACAGTTCTCTTCAGGGACAGACTCTGAAATTGAATCTAAAACCAGGAGAGAAAAATGTAGCCTATATGATACAGACGTACTTTGTCCACCCTAAAGTGTGGTACATAAATGGTTGCAACCAGAATGTAAACCCCAAAAATGCACTCTTAATATGACATTTGCCTATTTAGAGTCAATAAGACAATTTAGAAATCAACATTTACTGATAATCAATTATTTAGAGGTGCAGAAGTGTGTGGACAAAAACACAGAAACGTCCATACCATTGTGAGCTGTAGCGGTAGTGCAGCAGGAGTCCCATGAACAGCAGCAGATGGACTGCAGTAATAGGGAGGCTGTCGTTTGGCAGGTAGTGTTATTCAGGGCTTGTTTGGGTCCTTCTGCAAACCAAGATACCGAGAGGCAAGGGCAAGTGTGAGGACGTGATGGGGCAGCGGTGTCTCCATCTTTAAATTGGGTGAACCTTTTCGATTGATTCTAACACTCCCTTTGTGAACTATGTTCATACTATAGCTTAAGATAAACCGTATAAAATAAAATAGAGGGCACCAAACTACTCCCTCTTGCATATGTGTGTTTTTGCATGTATGTATAGCAAGTCTTCATCAGCCCTAGCTGGCTAAATGCCAGATTAGTGTTGGGAGTTAAACGAGCTTGGCATGAAATGCCTGGAGGAAAACCTCCTCCTCCAGCTAAACAGTAGCGCAGCAGCCCCCACGGGTCCCGCCAGCAGTGTAGGATAAGACCAAAGGTCATTTCATTATTGTGTGCGCTTATATAAATGTGAGTGGCGACTTGAGGCAAGAGCGTTTGTGTGGCTTAGCCCCGGGAGGGCAGATAGGTGCTGACAGACAAGCCCGGCCTCGCCACAGGGTCTTCTGCCTCCGCTGCTGCAGAGCCTCTTCTTTTTCCACATAACGTATCAGTTGGGCATCAGCAGTGACCGGGGCTGGAGATGTTTTTTTTTAATGCAGCAAATCTTAATCAAAAATTACTCAATCACTCAAAAGTTTGAAGAACCTGTAGTGAGTGGTGGGCCAGAATACTTAAGAGATTTGAGTTCTGAATCATTTTGAAGCAAACTGCGAAGCAGTGTTGCCACAGTTACTTTGAAGAAGTAACTTAAGTTACTTTACAGAGTACTTGATTTTAAAAGTAACAAAGTTAGATTACAAGTTAGTAGTACGGATCTTGTTTATAATGGCACGAAATAGAGCGAGTAAACAGTGTTTAAGGGCAGCATTGCCCCACCAACATACTCCCAGACCAACGCCAAAGTCCAGCTTTTGTTGTTTGGGTGGTGGGGGGGGGGGGGACCTCCTGCTCTCTGCTCTCTGCTTTGCTCCACCAGGGACTTGCTCTGTAAGGTTGACTGTGCAGTGCTGCAATTCCAAGTTTTTTTGTAGCTAGACAGCACTTTGTCGCCGCCAGCACAGAGTGTAAAACGAACATTAGCATTGCCATCTTTAGCTGATACAAACTCAAAATAGTGATGAAAGCAGTGAGGGGACAACAGACAAGCCAAAGTCTGACTGACCAGGAAAGATAACAAGGACTGGTGTAAGAGCAGTGATAACAGTTGCTGTGGATCCTGTTTCGTTGGCTCTCACACATACACACCAACCTCACTTCATACTGAAGAAAAGGCCGGCAGCTTAAAATATGCCCACTGATAAGACGGAAAATAGAGGCAACCAAGGGGGGAAAATAGGAGAGCGAGAAGCTTTGTACCTGCAGGGAGAATTGGAGTCGTTTCCCTTTCAAGATGTGTCGATTGGGGACGACTAGAAAGCCTTACAATGCTTTCTGACAGCCAAACGTAAGAGGGAGAAAAGGGACTGAGAGGAGCTTTTGTCTCCGTCCCCTCTGTCCCATTGTCACTCATATAGCCTTCACCAGAGACGAGACATTGCATTGGGCTTGATCTAGGCCTATTGATCAAATCTATATTTGTGTGTGTTTGTGTGTGTGTGTGTGTCAGCTGTGTAGATGTAGGAATGTATGTCTCTCCTGTCTAGATGGTGATCCTCTTGACTCACACACAACAGCACTACCCGTCCAAGTATAGCAAATTGTATCATGCAGATATTAAGTTAAATCTCATCTTGTTCCTTGTAAAAACTACCCTGCAGGCACTGCAAATCTGTGTCTTTATCATTTTTCGATATAATGTCAGAGTGAGTGGATGGTCGAGACTTTAATTGAGTCAATCTTCTACAATGCTGTTAGACCATATTTTGTCTGCTTTACCTCCCTTTCACTCCATAGAGAGTCATTATTTTCCTCCCACCTCAGCTCTCATTCCATTTTATACAGAAAATGTGTTGCCTAGCAGTGGCATTTTTAAGCATAGCTTTCAGAGATGTGTGGGTGTGGGTGTGGGTGTGTGTGTGTGTGTGTGTGTGCGCGCGTGCGCCAGCTGGAGGGTGCTGAGATGTCATAAGACACAGGTCACATGATGCCTGCAGCTGACCCTTTGACCCCTTATGAGCATGCTGTTTTTATAGATAGAAAGAGGCCCTGAGGACAGTGACCATGCCCGCCACTGTAACACCACCTTGCTCTCAGTTTATGTGTCAAAGTGTGTGTGTGTTGTTCATCATTTTTAGACCGGTTTAATGAATAGCTAAATGATAGTTTCGTTTTTTTTCCTTCTAAATATTTAACAATATCACCTGATATTAGCTTACAGTTAGCTTCAGTTATTTTGGTATTTGAATTTTTGAATATGAAGCAGCAAAATCCGTAAATGTCATTAGCAGTAATGTTATGTTACTCCATTGTGAATTATTGTGACATAGGAAAAGCATTCTTTGACAAAAGCTGTCCAATCCGTCACAAGAAATTGTAACTGCCAAAGAACAAGTGGCTGTCAGACTATCGTTAACCCAGTAGCACCTATGGTAGCAGTCTAAGGTAGTACAGCACACACACCCTGAGCCGAAAAAGATTGACAGACAGCACAAAGCACACACACTGGTAGGACAGCCGAGTGGGGCTGAAAGATACATTTAGGGACCGCCATTTTACTTGGGTTTATATGATTGTGGTATTTAACAGTTGCTTGTTCATTTATCAGACGGAAGGAGCTAAGAAAGCTTGTTGCACCTATCAAACTCACACTGCTCACACAGGGTGGGGGTGAATGAAATTACATCAATGCTATGCACTCTTAACGTTAGTAGTAATCTTTTTTAAATTGTATGGGAGGGGTTATGTGGAGGATCACTACAATGTGTCATTGAACCATCAAACCATGATTTCAGGCCGGAAAATCCTGGACACAGAAAAGGAAAAAACAAAACATAATGACCTAACTCCTCAATTCAGTACTGTACAGTTTGGTCTTTTCAAGTTTCAGTTTTTACACATGTTTTCTAACATGTATAATGTGTTTAGAGAGATATACCCGATTTTGCTTTACCCAGACTTACCCGGAAAAAACACAGAAGTCTGCATTGATGGGCTACAATGTGCACTGTGCAGTAAATTAGAATACAATATCAACAATGCAACATGCCTGCTTGTGTGTGCATTATACTCTACCAGCGGTGTTTTGTCTCATTTGAAATGGCTCTCTTAGCTGAGAGTGTAGTTGAATCAAGTAAGAGTGGATAAAAACAGAAGTTGCCGTGGTCCCAGCGGTCAGTCCTGCTGCTCGGTACCCACTGGCACCGCCTCAGGCCTCCTCACAGCAAGGGCACCTTCACCAACCACCTGGTCTGCCAGCCCTGCGCTCACAGAATCTCATAGACAGACACAGACTGCCATTCCCCACAAACTCAGGAGACGGCCTGTGAGAGTTTTGCACAGCTGCCCTGGGCACTGTGTGATCGGTCCAATTTATCGCACAAATCCTCCATGAGTCCCCTCTTGTCTCTCTTCCTCACACATCTACCTCTCAGCTACTGCCAAGTTCCACTCCGTTTACTGAATGGCTGTGAATAGGTTGTTTAATCTGTTGTCGGGGTATAATTTTCTATCAGCTTTGTTTTATAAAACATGGTGGTTTTCACTGTGCAGCAGTGTGTGTGACATGCCTAGATTTTGGTTTCCTAGTTGCAACATGTAAAAATGTGGAAAGTTTGATTTCAAAAACAGATTTCAGCTGGAGGGGAAAATCCTACTTTTGCAAGATGTTGTACCAAAACAAGTGATGTTGCTGTTTTTAAAGTGGGTCATTGTCATCCTTGATTTATGAATTGACAGTTTATGAACTTCACAGACTGAATTCTTTTTAATTGTGTGTAATAATGTGTTGTCTCTGGAGGCACTGGTTGTTTTAATTAGAAAGAAATGAAAGAATCCTCATTTATTAGGTTTGGAGTAAACCTAATAAATCTCTTTTTTTTCTTCTTTTTTGGGGGGATTTTCCCTTTATTAACGTGACAGTGGATAGACATGAAAGGGGGAGCGAGATGGGGGTTGACACGCAGCAAAGGGCCGCAGGTTGGATTTGAACCCAGGCCGCTGCAGGACTCAGCCATGAGGACTAACAATCTTACTGGGTGAGCAAGAGGCCCCGCTAATAAGCACCTTTTTGAAGTGAAAGTCTTAACAGTTTGTTTTTCCCCTCCTGTGTTTACACATTTTCTTTTGTTCAAGAGGCAGGAGGGACTGAAATACACTTAGCCTCTAAGCGACATCTTCCCACTTTAAAACCATTCTTCTTCTTTTCATTCTTTACCATTACATATTTTGAAATGTAGATCTAAGAAAATTATTGGAAGAACAATTCACATCCATAGAGTGCTGAACTTGCACTTTCTAACCAAAACTAGGTAGATTGATAAAGGGCTGATTAGATTAGAAAAAGGAGGAGGTGAGTGCTTAAAGGACACTTCACTTCAGGAAAGCACGAGCCATATCTTTACACCAAACGTGTTATTGCTTTTGACATGTTGCCCTCTGGGATATTTACAGCAGTCAGATGAATGGAAATCACTACATCACAGTGCACTGGGCAGTACTGCCTACTATATTGCAATATATTGAAAAGTTACGGTATCAATGAGGTATCAGCTCTTGCTCCCCTCACAGAAAGCCTCTCATGTTTGCTATGCTGCCTCTCTGCCCTGCAACACAGAGCCCCTGGCATTGATCTCAATGAGAGAAGAAGATGATCTCTCCCTGTCCCCTGATGCCACCCACGCACTTTTTTGGTTTTTTTTTAATGTGCCTCAAGCTGCCTCCTTCTCTTTCTCTCTGTCTCATTCTCCCGCTGGACGAGCGCCATCTCTGCTCAGGAGCTTGGAAATGTTTTGTAAGATGAAAAAGAAGGCAAAGGTCTTCTTAAGATTCATAACTCACATTTCCCATGCATAGAGAAAGTACATTTAATAGTGCACAGGTACTATGATTTACCTGGAGAGACTGGGTCCATCGTCTTTGACAAAGCACAGTTGTGTCTTAAGGATTTCTTTTTTAAATTTACTACCAGATGAGGGGACATGATGAATGAAAGGTTTCACTTGGCAGGCACGTCTACTTAATCTAAGTGTTTTGCCCTCCTAACAAGCCTCTTGGCTAGCTTAAGTAGCACTCCTGTGTCTTGGGATTCTGAGTTAGCAATGTGTGCTTGCTTTTTGGTGATATCTTTTTTTTTTTTTTTTTTTCATCTGACAGGGGTTGCTGCAATGGTTAGTTTGTGGGCATGTCCTTCACGACTCCATGGAGTTTATATAATGCAATTTACCTCACAGGCCAAACAAGTGCAGCTGCACAGTACGAGCATGCAGACATTTATTATTGAGCTGCAGGCTTTCATTATTCATACCGGTGGGTTTCTGTGCACTCAGCAGATAAACTTCTATAAGTCTGTTTGTTCATCAGACACTCTGCTCATTGATGTTGGCACACAGACGTCCATGAATATTTAGTTGTGGATGTTGTCTACAGTGGCATAAAGCATGTTTGCTAAATGAATGTGTAAAGCAATTTAAGCTCTCTGTGACAAAATTCAATGCGGGCTGTGTCCATTTACTCAATCGGTATTCGGTTCATCGTTGATCATGCTCTGAATGGAAAGCATAGTGGACAGGAAGCCACTGTTGAGTCACAGGGATTTCTTTTCATCTGATGAATGGAAAGCTCAGATCCTTATCTTCTCCAAAGACCTGTAGGAAGGATGAAAGACAACAACAGCGTGTTTAATGGCTGCACAAAGACAAATATCTCTATAGCTGTTTTATTCCACACACAAATAATAATGCTTTGGCAACATAAATTGTGTTTACGTATGGGCACAGCTTTTGCTACATTGTTAATTTGAAAAAAATAGAGATAATACAGAAAATCTCCAACGGATAGCAGCCAGGGATTGTGATTTTTGCCTTTTCGGCAGTCAGTATTACAGTTGTTAGGAATATATGTTTTCTTGTTTTCTGAAGCAACTCCTAAAACTTGTTAACAGCCGCCTGGCAACATCATAACAGCCCAGAATGCCAGCCAGTCGATGGATCCATGCCATCTGAGTACCTGAGTACCACCCGAGTGCCAGCGTGCTATCTGCATCAGGAGGAGAAGCAGGGCGTAGTGTTTAATGACTGCCTTGCTTCACACCCCTGCTTGATTGGGATGGCTACTGTCTAACAAGTACTTGAGAAATAGCCATGGACTGACAGCATGTCAAAAACCATGTCATGAAAAAATACATACACATGAGCCGAGGAAATAAGTTTATTATGTATCCGTATCCCTTGCCACAAGCGGCCTGTAAAGTTTCCAACTACCAGCAAACCTAGTTAGCATAACTGCCTATGCCCAACCTGACAGCAATAGTGTTCCAGGTGTATTTTTAGCTCGACAACAAGAGGTCTGTGTGTGTGTGTGTGTGTGTGTGTGTGTGTGTGTGTGTGTGTTTTTTTTTACACTACCTCACTCGTGAGGGCCTGCAAGGTGTCATCTCACTGCTGACGGGGTGCCGGCTGGTACAGAATATTAATTGGCAGGAAGACACAATGGCACATGCCACGATATGGTCTGCCAACATGATCTGCTGTGATGGGTAAGGAGGGGGAAAGGGGATGTTCAAATGGTCCTCAAGAGGATGTGTGTGTGTGTGTGTGTGTGGGGGGGGGGGGGGGG
>NC_048424.1:10111959-10145113 GCF_013103735.1 Etheostoma cragini
GAAAGATATTTGCCTACTCTTTGCATATGTCTTTGATAATAACTTATTTCAACTTCATTTGCTTTCAGAGAATTTCAGTGATTTTGAGCACGTTATTTCATTCTGTACATGGGCACCAGGGACCTCTTAATGTGCAGAGGCACTCCTCTCCTGTCAAATTTGGTTAAGCTAAGAATTCAGTAGTTTGTACATGTCTTCTGACTAAGTCTGAATGCAAAAATGTTTATTGCTGCGGCCAAAGCAAAGTTCAGCCTTAGGCCTTCTTATCTCAAAATGTGTGATAGTTTCAGGCAGTTTTTAAAGGACATGAAGATAAAATGTTATCCTTATGTGCCAATGAGAGAGAAAATAAACAAAAGAACAAATAACATTTATAACTGTAAAGCTGCCTCATTAAAATAACAAAACATTAGACATTTTTCTGTTGAGCCTCCGTAGTAGCAAAGGAAACTAGCTGAAGGAAATGGAAGTCTCGTTAATAAGTTTTGAGTTTGACCACGTATGAGCTGTAGCTGTCCTGCACTGCATATATGCATTACTGATTTAAACCAGCTGCTGGTAAGCTTTGTCAGTTTGATCTCTGCTCCCTCTGCTATCGGCTGCTGTGGCTCTGCCAGTTTCTCTGATTATATGTCCCTCTTTTTTTGGTTGCAGCTGTTCATAGTGTCGGAACAAACCACGTCCACAGCTGTAGTGTATGAGTTCCCAGAATCACCAGAAAAAAAGGACAAAATGTTCAGGCTGATTTTACGTGAGAATGCAACTGTCTTCATGCTTCGAGTTGTCTTTGAGGAACGGTTTTAAGGAGAGAACAGCACAATATTTGTAATTTAAAAGATTCATTTTCAGTCCTAGAATAACAAGGTTCCTGCAAATCTTGAAAAGTCTGAAAAAAGGCCTTGGAATCTATTAAAAGTCTTTTAGATGAAATTTACAACCGTCTTATATTTCCTTGCCTTCTGCATGCAGTAATGTGTCCCAAAAAAATTGGTATCTGGTCACAGGCTGTTGGGAAGTGTTATACACCTATAAACTAAAGGCGGGATTGTTGCAACAATTTTTGCAAGCTTTTTGTGGAGTTTTAGTCTGCACCAATTACTCGTCTCAAATCTCGTCATATAGCTTGCTACAGTCTCCACAGCAGGACACACATCGTCTCATAAGGGGCAAATGGCAATTTTAGCATGTATATAAATAAACATAAGTTAATTATCTATCCATTTCTGTTTTGCTGTTTGTGCAGGTCAATTATTTAATAAGTATATCATTAGAAGGTATTGGTATAAATAGATACTGTGGGGAAGTACTTAAAATAGTTACGATAAAAAATAACTTTCATACTTTGGACAGCATGGTTGTAAAACAGGTCTTATATTTCATTCTGTGTGGTGTATGCTGCAGAAACCCTGCACTAACCAGGCTCCTGATCCGTGCATGGTACTGGATTCTGTGTCGTGGTGATTCAGAGTGAAAATCAGTTGGACAAACTCTTCAGACCATGCATTTTACAACACCTAATGAGCTCTCGTTTCAAAAAGCTGAGATTATTTGATTTCAATTACAGTCCTACCAATAATAGGCATTTCCCGAACTATTGGTATCTGCATTTACAATATAATGGCCATAATTTTTTTCTCCTAGTAATTTAAAAAAACATATATATTTATGATCGTAATCATTTATAATGACAAATAAATGATTCTGTCAAATGAATATATAAAAAAAACAAATGGACGCTCAACTAAGTTATGAGTTTTGCGTTGCATAGTTTGTCCACCAGAGGGCGCTCTGCAACGTCCCTGTTGGCAACACTACTCATTTTTACTGTTGTGCTTTCATATAAAAAAATTTCATATATTAGGTCTGTATTTTAATACATTTTATTTATCAGAATTTTATATTTTGAAGTTCCTTGATGTGAAAAAATAAATTATTTTAGTGAGAACTCATGAATAACTAATGTTAGGGAAATATGTTTAAGTTTTGTTACGCGTTTCTGGATACATTTTTTTTTTTTTTGTAAATATATGTATATCTATCTATCGGCATATCAGATTTTTTTAATTAACCAAATGTTCGAGCTCTATTTTCGATTCCAACCAGCTTCCTTTGTGGTTTACTATCGCTCCTCTTTATTTATTTATTTTTTCCTGTTTTACAGAACGAGTGACTGTGTTGAAAACTGGGGCTAAAATTGTTTATATATATATATATATATATATATATATGATTCACCTCCTTTTCCATAATTTGCAGAAAATAACTCTACAAGAAATCCTGGTTTTGTGTGGCCCTGTGTGTATTAAATCATAGCTAATGGTGTACCATGTCTCTATGTCTCTACCGTGCCCTCCAAGTAAAAGGCCCTTGACCTGCTTCTTACTGAGGGATCCTAGGCTATATTGTGTGGCAGTGTGAGAAAGTACATGCTCTATTAGAGCTTCTCCTTGGACATATTGACCTGAGTGCAATGAGCTGCACCAGTGGAGGCCCCCTACTCTCTACTGGCACGTGCCTCTCCCTGCTTTGTACTTGCACACAATGGATGCGCAATCCCAGATCTCCTTCTTATTCTCTCTCATATTGCATTAACTTATCAGTGGCTATCACTGTTTTGACCCATCACCCTGATCTAAGCCCATTCTTTCTTTTTCCACCTTCTTTGCCTTTGCTTCCCTTGGGATGATATAAAGTGACCAATGACATCCCACTGCAGTGGTTGCCATGGTGACAGGTGACAGTGGGAAGCACCACCCAAGATGTATGGATCATAAAAGTAGGAGGACAGTCAGTAAGGGCTGTGCAGAGAGAAAAAAGGCTGGCTAGCCTGTAAACTGGGTGGACAAATAAAAGAAGGGAAAGAGTAGGTATGTGAAACATGCCTTTGTGCACTGATCATCTCTGATCATTTAGTACTTATATGGGCTGCAGTGATGGCCCTGCTCTATTTTACTGACAATGCACAGTCAGTGATGGAGGAAAAACCAAGGGGACAAGTAAGGGGATGTATAGGAAAACAATATTTCTCCCACAAAGATCTTTAAGCAACCTTGTTCATTAAATAAGGATATAATTTAAAACTGAAGAGTGTAATTTTCTCCGTGTTGGATCTGTCAGTTATGTTCTCCACATTTATTCTTTCATTAAGCCGCTATTGTGTGCTGATAGTCATAAATCTGTCTCAGAGTAATCACCAGGCAGTCATAATGCCTCATAGGCCTTCAGCCCATTGAATCCTTCTGGCAACGGACAACGAAAGCGCAATCCTTCCCGCGGCCACAATGGACGGCGAGGGCTCTGAGGTGGCCGGTGGCCGTCAGCAAAGGCGAATCCCTTCTGGATGCCGTCAGCGAAGGCGATACCCCTCTGGAGGCCGGGGGCGAAGGCGAATCCCCTCTGGAGGCCGGCGGCGAAGGCGAATCCCCTCTGGAGATCGTTGGTGAAAGCAAATTCCTTCTGGAGACCGTCTGCGAAGACGAGATCCCTCGGGCGGCCGGCAGCAAACGTAGTATCCCTCTGGCAGCGAGGGCAAAACCCCTCTGCATTCCAAAGGAGCCTCTCTGGAGTTTGGCCAGAACCGTGATTGCTGACTCCCTCTGCCTGGGTCAGGCCACAAGGTGACAGTGTCAGGAGTCAGTCAGACCACTAACAAAACACAGGGATCAGGAGTTGGCCGGACCACTGTCAACACAGGGAGCAGGAGTCTTTGTGTAATTAGCAACGGCAAAGTCCTTGAGGTGCCGGGCAATGGCACAGTCCCTAGGGTGCCTGACCAAGGCAAAGTCTCTGGGTTGTCAGGCAACGGCACAGTCTCTGAGATGTCAGGCAACGGCACTGTCTCTGAGGTGTCTGGGACACTAGTCAGCTGAGACTCTGGGAGAGCGGTCAGCGGAGGTTCTGGGCAGCTGCATGTCTGCTGAGACTCTGAGTGGCTGCACTGAGGTAGGCCGGGAGTTGGTAAATTTAACAGGCTCAGAAATTAAGCGTGTAACCCAGTCAGGAATTGAGTCCTTCAACCAGGACTTTTCAGAAACCATGTTACGGCCCATTAACAAAATTGACTCCTTCTGGTACTCACAGTCAGTCTTTCTCCACATGGTATTCAGCTTGATAAGATCACAGAGTAAGTCACCAAGACATCTGACATGGTCTGTGCAGGTTCCATTCTCCAGGAAACGTGGAGCAGCAAACAAAGGAAAAACAAAACAGTGAAACCTCCGAAAAGTCTCTCTGCTGGGTCCAAGTGTTCAGATCATTCTCTTATGGAAGGTTGGTGAATGGTGGACCCAAAATTCAGAGTCGGAAACTAAAGGTAGTTTTGATGGTTTAATGAATCCAGAAATGCTAAAAAAAACAAAAAGAATCCTGGAAACAAGCAGGAAAAAAATGGGAACCAAATATAAAGTCCAAGTAAAAACAGAAAACACAGGAACACTAACATTATTCAAGAGGACTACCAAAGCAGTATGCAGTAACACTACAATGGTCTGACCACGGCCAAGGGGCCCACCAAGACTAAAAATAGAGGGTAATGAGATAACAAGAGGCAGGTGAAACAAGGGCTGGGAAACAGGTGGAAGACATCAGATAATCACAGGATAAGCGGGAAATCACAGGTAGTAAAACTAAAGACAAGACAGCCCAGAAATCCAGACTATCAAAATAAAACAGGAAACAGAACAAACACTGACAAGAGACCACAAGACGGAAACCCCAACTAGACAAGACAAGGAAGCAACCAAGGACTAAAACATATACAAGACCAAATAAAAACACAATTACAAGGACAAAATATATAACAAAATACCAAAACCTAACTAACCTCAAACAACAAAACATGGATTAATTCCATTTAACTATGTAGACTACTTACTTTATGGTAGAATATCCAGGTAAATGACCGAATCAGCAAGCAAGACGCTTTGCTTCTGAAACGCTCCCAGTGTGTTATGACGCACGGCAGATGACGGATGAGAATCACGGCGCCTGGTGGAGTCCCCCGGTAGATTTCTGCATTCTGAGAAAAAGCCTGACACATCAAAACATAATGTCTTTTAGAATTCACTGTCTCGTCACACTACATCGGCCCATTAGAAATAATCTATTCTGCTGGACTCTTCACTTTAAAGGTAAATATGTCAGCAGAGCTCATGTTGAATGACTTCAATGAGGCACTTCTCACCACTAGTGCTAATTTACTTATTCCCTGACAAAACCCGTCAGTCATTGTGGAGCTCTTGTTGGAGCTTCGTGGTTAGTGAAACTCTTTCCATCTTACATGGAGAAGAAAAAACACCTTGCCAATATCTAGTCATGATCAACATCCTGTGTTTATCCGGTGAAACACCCTTTGTGGACACAAAGCACTGTAATAACTTAGTTTACACCTTCACCTTGGCAAGTGGTTGCTAGGGTGTTGTCTGCCATTACAATCGCGTGTGTGTGTGTGAGACACGGAGGGACTGTTGGGAAATGAAAAAATCCTTACAGAGGACATCTTTTAGTTTCAGAAGTGGGCAGGGATTTGATGCTGTGTTTGGGTTTGTTTTGGCAGTAACATGGCCCACACATCTAATTAACACCACTTAAACAACAGCTTAAAGATGTACAGGTTCTCATCCTTTCCTTTTTATAGGTATTTTTGCCCCCATTTAAGACACGTCAAAGATGAATCACCTCAACAAAGCCTTTTCCTGGGCTCCCTCTCGCTCCCCTCTAACCATCCATAGCTGGGCCACCTCCTAGAATAGCCTTCCTTGACCTACATTTTTATGGATATTGTGAATAATCATGTTTATTCTTTAGTGTCTGTAACACTGCTAAGAATACAGCATGATATTAAAAGTACCAGACGCCAATTAAAGTTTAATCAGTGCTTTAACAAGGCCTCATCACTGTCAATCTCAGTAAATCAGTCAGTCCATGCAAGCACCTGATCTCCCCATCATTGCTCACACTTGCTCTAATTATAGCATTAGAGCAGAGAGACGAGGTGTTGTTAGCATGATTAACTGGTGTTGTCACAAAGGGAGTGGTGTTGGTTGAGGGTGTCCTCCTGATTTCTTTGCTCTCATCTTTCACCTTTCTTTTCATTAAATGTCCATGATGTGCTGTGTAACATAACGTTGCTGTCATGCTTTTTCTTCTTCCGTCTTTACTCTTATGTTGTTTAAGCTATTACTTGCAATTATATGTGACATTTTTCCAACAGCTATTTGATGGATTGGCACTAATGGTGCACCGTTCAGAAAATGTCATGATTGAACATCAATTTTTAGGCTCAAGACTCATTTCAAAATTAAAAAATGATTCACAGTATATATGTAGGTACTTTTCCCCATGCGATACTCACCGTTACAAAACTAAAAAAATAAAATAGGAATCGGTTATTAATCTGTAGAGCTTGAATCGCAACACAGCCCTAATCGGCACAAATTTTGTTTGCTCTGTTGTCATAACATATATCTAGCATGTTAGCATTGGTGTGTGCATGTTAGCCAGCTGATGTTTACAGCCTCACAGAACTGCTAGCGTAGTTGTAGGCTGGCTGTCTGTTAACGGTTTCTCGTGGCTATTTGAGGTAGAAAGGTGTATCAAATTCCGTAAACATATTTTGGTTCTGGATCATTGTCTTCTGTGGTTTTGGGAAGTCATCCTTGTTTTTGGTGTTAGTGTGAATGGAGGGAAACCTACAGTAAGCAGCCCAGCACTGCACCCTTAATGCCATTAGCATGGCTGAGTGGGCAGACAAAGTGCTGAGGTTTGCTAGCCTGGCTTCGGATGATGAAAATGGAAAAGACAGTGCTAAGTCGGTGAAAGGGATGAGGCAACATGGCTGCGAGCAATGTCAAAACATGACTTCCCTGCTATTCTGTAGCATCTTCTGTTCCCCCAGCATCCTGCTAAACAACACTTACACTCACATTGCCTTCCCGCTCCACATGCTGTGTTTCTCTCCATTGCTTTGTCGTGATAATTCTGGTGTTTTCTGAGCAAAGACAACACCAGTCTCTTCTATTGTTGTGAACTGCAAAATCTCAAGGTATGTAACAAGAATTGTTGCACTAACAAAGTTTTGTCTTCTATTTCTCATTTCTGTCCTGTCCCCCTGCCCCTGACTCCTAGGTAGTGGTGTCGCAGCAGAAGGATGCCGCTGGTGAAGCGCACCATCGAGCCCAGGCACCTGTGCCACACAGTGCTGCCAAGAAACATCAAGAATGAGCTGGAGTGTGTGACTAACATCTCTTTGGCCAACGTCATACGCCAGCTCAGCAGCCTCAGTCAGTAGCGCGCACACACACACACACACACAGGCACACACACACTCTCACATACTGTTATTTTAATAGACACACACACACTGTACACACACACACACAAGCACCTCAGCTCCCTGTAAGTTGATTAGCGGACATTAGCGGATATTAGGTACTGAGTCAGCTAGGGCCTACTTATCAGTTTTCAATATTTTCTGCTTTTCGGTAGCAAGACATTGTGGTATTTAGAAAACTACCTGACAATTTAATAATCCTTAACATCCATGATCAGTTTTCACAATTGCATATTTTTGAGTTTTTGAGGGTAGGTTTGTAAGGAAACCGTGTAAGGCTGCCCTTGAATCAAGATTTAGTTTGAGTTGACTCAGAGTAGAAGAGAATTAGATTTTCACACAGTCAGAGAAAGTAAAAGTGTGAGTCCTTGTCCTTGTTCAGTTTTAAAATCCTAGCGCACCATGAAGGGTTCCCCCAGCCAGGCTGCGGACAGCGCTGTTAGCAGAGGAGTCAATCACCCTGGACGTTAGTAGAGGAGGTTGTACCAGCATCTGGTTCGAAAGGAGTTTAGCCGACTTTACTGACAGCCAAAAAAGAAAAAGCTCCAGTGGAGCACCTCTAGCACCAAGCACTCCCATCTCCATCAGTGAGCCTCCAATGTTAGGTTCCAAAGGGATTTCCATTCACTACTGACACACCGTTTCTCCAACTGTCAATATCAGTAATCACGCGCACATGTTTAAAGCTAGGGTGCGAGACAAAGAAGAACGATCACTGACTTACCATTTTAATACCTCTTCAATACTAAAGGACCTAAGTTTTGTAGACTTAATGTCCCCAGAGCCAGTTGATGTAAAACATAACTAATTACTATTTTAAAATGAAAATGTTCAATCAAAGACAAATAACACTTATAAATTACATTAATATTAGGTATCTACTTAAGAAAATGTTTCTTATTATTACTGCATATAAAATTGTAAAAAAAAAACGTGTGTGTGTGTGTGTGTGTGTGTGTGTGTGTGTGTGTGTGTGTGTGTGTGTGTGTGTGTGTGTGTGTGTGTGTGTGTGTGTGTGTGTGTGTGTGTGTGTGTGTGTGTGTGTGTGTGTGTGTGTGTGTGTGCAGGTAAATATGCAGAAGACCTGTTTGGAGAGCTGTTTAATGAGGCCCACACCTTCTCTTTCCGGGTCAACTCCCTGCAAGAGCGTGTGGACCGCCTCTCCATCAGTGTCACACAGCTAGACCCCAAAGAAGAAGAGTGTGAGTACTATAAACACACACACACACACACACACACACACACACACACACACACACACACACACTCTACCTCTTTTATTGAAACATTTTCTGCCAATCACAACTTCACTTCTTACTGCAACAAATTAGATATGCACTTGTTGACGTGCCTTTCAGTGTGTTTGTGTGTCATCTATGCGATGGTGTTTGCCTGTCTCCCCCCTTCAGTGTTACTAGCTGCTATTAGAGGAGCAGGCAGTTACGAAAAGGTTTCATTTTTCACCCCAGATCCTACAAACCGCTGCTTCTATTGGAAACATTCTGAGTTTCACTTTGGCTGGATGCTCGTTTACACACTAAAGGCCTTCTCTTTGTGAGGAGAAATTGGATCTGGTGGTCAGGCTGTATCTGTGGTAAGCAATAATAAAAAGGGGTAGCAATGTGATTACCGGCAAGACTGTCGGGTAAGCCAGGTTATCCTGAGAGAGGGGGGCAGGAAAGGATAACACAGCTAGAGGAGAGTGCAATGGGTACAAAGGAAAAGGGGAGAATCACAGCGGCATTATACTATGTTTTATGGCACCGTATTGATTTCCCATTGGCCATCAGAATGTTTACGGCTTTACACAATGCTACTCTAACGGCTTACTTGTCTTTTACACAGAGACATTAAAATGCTCACTGGGCTGTACTTGGTGCTTATATCTTTTCTGTGAGTGCAAGTACAGGCGTTCATGCCTTTTTACAAGCCAATGATTTGTTTCCTAGTTTTTGAAGAATCATGGGTTTGTGTTTTAAACACAGCTGAGGAATATACTTGTGCAAATCCAGATTACTCACAGATTGTTAACCCTGATCTCACTTTTTTTCCTTCCTGAAATTTTCCCCCTTTGGATCGCTTTGCACCCTTAGTCACATTACCTCCCCTCTTCCTCCACCTGCCCTACTCTTACCATTTCTAGCTTCTTCTTCTGCCTCTCCCCTCACCACCCTTTCTCCTCACACTGTCCCCACACTGTACCCATCCTTATTGAATAATTGTGGAAGCCTGTTGTGCAGAGTGTCTCAGCTGGTAATTGAGTCCATTATCCTTCAGAGGTTAAAGGGCAAAGACACACTGACTCACCCTTCCTCTCACGCACACTAGGCACACTATCTTATTCTACAGAGGTTAAGATATTAACATTTATCTTATTAGATACATATGCAAATTTAGTAGGGGGAATACCGAAGTAACAACAGAGCCACTCTTTGTGTCATTTTGGTATAAGGCTCCTTGTTCATATTCATGGGAAGTTTCTGCATTTGGACACAGATTATGAGTGAGTGAGTGATTGTGTGTGTGTGTGTGTGTGTGTGTGTGTGTGTGTGTGTGTGTGTGTGTGTGTGTGTGTGTGTGTGTGTGTGTGTGTGTGTGTGTGTGTGTGTGTGTGTGTGTGTGTGTGTGTGTGTGTGTGTGTGTGTGTGTGTGTGTGTGTGTGTGTGTGTGTGTGTGTGTGTGTGTGTGTGTGTGTGTCTAATGCATCTGTGCATGTGGTCCTTGACTTTATCTCCCTTCATAATTAGCCTGAAGTAGTGGCTTGAAAGACAGTGGATAAGGATCAGCTCAGTTGCAGTTTAAGTGTGTTGGAGTCGGAGGGGAGTCAGAGAGTAAGAAAGATGGAAGGATAGAGGGATGGGCGCATAATACAAGGCACTGCAGCACAAGCAGTGGAGTGTAAAAGGATTGTACCGCAGAATGTTCTGGGCCAGGTTAAAATGGCCTCCTCTGCAGGTTGCAGAGATTTCCCACACAGTTCAACTCCTCCACAAGCACTCATAACCAAACAAGGTTGTCTTGTAAATGGAAAAAAAACCACACTCTCCTTCCTTTTTCAACCATTATTAATTAAAGACATGTAAAATCTATTGACTTTAATAGCAAGGTAACAAGGTAGTGTGATGACTTTGAGGAGCGAAGTGTGTGAGAAATGTAAAAGAAAGATGGACAGTTGTTGGAGGGGTGTGTTTCCCATTAATGCCACTCTTCATCCCTACCCCCACCCTGTCTTTACCCTCACATTCTTAAACACACTCTGCTGTACACAGTTGAAAGTGTATGCTTTTAGCACAAGCATATGACTTGGCTTGTAATTTGTCTGTGTGGGTCTGTGGTCTGCATGGGGAGGAGTGAAGGAGAGGGGAATGAGTTCAGGCACGGATGGGACCATAAATCAGGACCGTAGAGGGATAAAGATTGGGAGGATGGGGGTCGGATAGGATGGAGGAGAAGGGTGCAAACACAAGTATTTTACAGATACTGTTCACAAAACCTTTCGCAAGCCTCTTTGAAGTTCTTTAAACCATGTAATGACAAAAAATATTTTTGGTGTCCAACTGACTAATTACCCTCGGAAATGGTTTATGGTTTCTATTTTATATAAACCTTTTCATGCAATGAACTATAAATACAAATAAAATCATACACACAACATGCAGGAATGTTGTCCTGAATGTTGTCAAGATAGTGGTAATCAAGGGTTGTTTTATTGTACTGTATTTTATGAACTGTTTATTAACAAAATAATTGTGTTGTCTTTTGTTTCTATATGTATTAGAGATATGTCTTATAGTTTTGCACCCCTTGTTTTGTGTTATAATGTGTTCTTATTATTACTGTGACCATAGTTATGATTTATTTGTAAAATATAACTTAATTTTGGCGTAAGAAATGTGAACTACAGAACAGCCAATAAATCCTCATATTTGAATGATCATCCCACCCTTTCATTGTGTAACTGTATAATAATCACCAACACTGCAAGCAAGCAGTAGTGAAGAGCCAGTAAGGACTTGTATTGGTTACTTATTAATGGTTTTATTACACAACATAACAATGTATCAGTGACGTGATTTGGGAAGAAATAAAAGCTCAACAGGCTGGGACACCTTATTATATAATTGACCTGCAGTATTAACAACATTAACATCTACTTCAGTATCTTCTATCCACTATTGGTGGTTGCTCACTGTGTCCCATTGGGGTAATTTAAGACTTTACCTTTTGATTTTTAACTGAGACACCAGTAATTCACAAAGGGATGACTGCTAGGTTTTACTAAAAACTCATCTGCACAGATGTGTCAAGCTGAATATCCATAGCAGTTTGTCAACTTTATCGGGGGTTTAACAATTCCATGTCATTCAGTTGAACATAGGGCACCTTATAGAGGTCATGAAGAAAAGATCTGAACCTGAACCTGAACTGCTATTGATTGATAGCTGCTTTGCCAACACTGCAGAATTATTTAAAATGATGTCAATATACAAACCCCATAAACATCCCAGACATTTCCAACACTAGACATAATTAAATTCAAGACAAGGCGCAGTCACTGAAGTGAATGATTTATCAGTCCAAAGCATATGGCACAGTGGGGACAGCATGAAAGATGTTTCGCTGAAGGTCGTGGAGATGTGCGATGGAGACGTGGCCGGAGTGATGCATGCAGTGTCATTGGTTGTGCAGTGCTTGAGGTCAATAGTGCTTTAGCTCATGAATTCATGCAGGTTCAAACTGATATATATATACACACACACACACACACACACACACACACACACACACTCTCTCTCCTTGCCCACACCCCTCAAGCCTTTAAAGGGCATTGTCCCTTACATTACCCTTTAGGCCTCCACTCCCCTTCTCCTCTTCCTCCCCTCCTCTCTTGACTGGTAACAGTCCTCCACACCTTCTCTGTCTTTGTTGTCCACCTCTGCCCACTCCCATCTATCTGATTGATCTCTGCTCTACCTCCATTTTGCCTGGATGCTATTTGTGTGCTGTCAGGCTCTCTTCCCCCTATCACTCCAGCCAACCAAACTAATGGCCTGTATCCCCTACTTAATGGTACCGTTATATCACCGCACTGGCCGCAGGCCATTATGGAGGACCACAAAGCCACCCCGAGTCCCTCTGGGCTCTAACTGTTTCTTTATGTACTCCATAGTCTCTCTCTGCTTCAGCTCTTTCTATTAGTCCTTCTGTGACACTGTTTCTCTATTCCATAAGAGGTTTCTTCTTCTATTACCAATTTTCTTTTCTTCTCTTTGTGTCTAGGACATCCTGTTCTTTCATTATCTACATTTACCATGATTTTTCTTTTCTACTGCTTGTTTACCCTCCTTGACTGTTATTTTCTCTGGCACTTGTTACATGCCTCTTGTTATCTTCTCTTCATCTCTCTCTGTTGTTCTGTCTGTCCTTAAGGTCTATTAAAATAAACTTTCCTGACATGACTGTTAATTCAACTAGCCGGGTTGGGAGGCTAGGTAGACTTGTGAGTGATCAACTGTGCATGGTGAGCAGAGGATAAAGAACAGCAAAAGAATTTTGGCACACTCTTGCAAGTCACACACGCAGATGTTGTGTTCACTGTTGCTGGTTTACATGTAAACCGACATGAAGCAGGATGAGTTCAGTGACCATCCACTGTGTTAAATAATCTGTGGGCTATCAAGGGGAGAGCACTGGTTTTCTTTTAGCTTTTGTAAGCATTCAATGACTGGTCATTATATTGGTGGGCACCACAGTAATTTAAGTAACGTTTTTGTAGAAGCATAAATGCTGCAACTTTATTAGTCAGAAGTTATCCTTTCAATTTCTCTGGGTGTTTGAGCAATGCTGCAAATCAAAAAGCAGGGCTATTTTTCTGCAATATTGGATTTTAAAGAATTATCTGTGTCAACATGTTGAAGTACTCAGATTTTTCAGCTGTTTAAATGGTTGGATTAGACAAAAAAAAATAGCATGTTGGTTCTGATAATATTGTTTGCGGCCCCCCTCACCATTTGGCAAACAATGGGAAATTGGCATATGACAAGATGTAAGTCATGCATACCTCAGCAAGAATGCAGAAAGTACTATTTACACGTATTAAAGTTGATCCAGAAGTATAGATTGTGAATACCGGCAAGCAGATTGTAAAAACATAGATGCAGAGTAGATGCATAAAGTACAGTTCATCTACATGGATGGATGGATAGAGAAACTATCCATCACTAGTTTACTGATAAGGAGCTTCACATGCTGAGAACAGAGGCTGCTCCTGTTGCACCTGGTGCTGCTCGAACTGACACTCACACACATGCACACGCTAACTCACTCATTCATTCACAAATGCTTACAGTAACATTTTTCTCATTAGCTAAATGTCTTCACTAAATGGGGGTAATTGGTAGTTCAGTTGAATAAGTGACATTTTGTAATTAGGATGTAGAACAAAATGCTATGATATCTGTGCGTGTGTGTTTGTGTGTGTGTTTCTGTCCACATGGATTAGTGCAGTGTGCCTCTCTCAGTGCTCAGTGTTGTTTGACATAGGTTTATAGCCACCTCAGTCTGCATCAGATTCATCCTGACACACACTTCTGCACTGCCTCTGTTTGTTGCTTTTGCACATACACACCATCTGACAGCGCTCTGCTCTCCCTAAATGCATTGAGGCAGCAGGACACCGGTCTCTTAAAAACCGAAAAAGAACTTTAAATTCTCAGATCTCACCATTCCTTCCACTTATCCCTGGTGTTTCTCTCCTCTGTGATCGCTGTGGGCAGGGTATGCTGCCGTGGTTATGGCTTTAATCTTTCCCCTTTCTTATCCTTCGTCACCTCTTATGTCGCTGATCTAGGATCTAATCACAAATAAGATTGTACTCACCAAGTTAATTGCTGAGATCTAGAAACGCTGCTGCATCGCCAAAAACAAACCTCATGGTTGACCGACCTTATTTGAAAGAGAAAACAAAGGTTAACAGTTAAATTATTACCCAAACTATCTGATGTAAACATTCATCTGAGTTTACAAACTAACTTCATGTTTCAACTTAGACCTACCATATTTACCATAGTTGCGCCTTCAGTATTCCAGTGAAATAGGAGGTTATTACCAGTTTTTCCTTATTGTAAGATGCAGGACGGCATAAGAAGACTGTGACTACCCTCACTTTTTCCTGTGGTTATTTCTGTTCAATGTAGCGCTGTAACTAACTAATTATCTTTAGTGCTGTCAAACGACTAAAATATTTAGTCGCGATTAATTGCATTAATGTCATAGTTAACAATTAATTGCACATTTTTATCTATACTATATGTCCCTTGTTTTCTTATTTTTTTATTGATTTTTCTTATTTTAATGTTTGTATCAACATGGAAAAGTGGATGGGCTTGCTTTGTGCAAATTTTTTTTTTTTATTGAAAACATCATTGGCGTATAGCCTACTGTAGTGTTCAATTTCACATGTAACATTCTCACTTGGACTGAATTATCTCTCACACAATCTAACACTGTCCATTAATAAAAGGGTTAAAATAATATTTTGACGAGGGGGCGGAGAAGCAGCATCAGCTGTGTGCTTGGCCATCAAGTAGTATTTCAGACTGGGCGTGCTGTGATGAAAGCTCAGTTCACAACGACAAAACACACAGATCACTTTGGTCTTGTCAATGGAACCATTTGGCATCTTTTAAAAAGTAAACTTTCTATTCAGAATCTTATTGGCATCCAATTCATCGTCTCGCGCTCGCCGTCAATTCAGAGCATAACGTTACTACTCTTTGTCCGGCTTGCAATTCCAAACAAGTGTGTAGCGGGCCTGCTGTTTTGTTTCCGGTCTTGCTAGATCTGGTGTGGTGTTGTAGTTTTCTAACGTTACTAGTTAAAAAACTACAAAGTTTGCTAGGCCAAAAACAACGTAAAAATTGATACTGTTGAAATGGGTTTGCGATAATGCCGTTATTAACGCATTTAACTGACAGCAATTATTTTGATTAATTGATCGGTCGATTGTTTTCTCGATCACAATTAGTGATATGACGTCCTCATATATGTTATTTCGTCCACAAAGAAATTCAGATTGCTGTCATAGACAAGTGAAGAATTAGAAAATATTCACATTTAAGAAGCTGGAATGAGATCATTTTTACTTTACATTACTTAAAACAATTAATTGATAATCAAATTAGTTGGCAATTAATTTAATAGTGGACAACTTATTGATTAATCATTGCAGCTCTAGAACAATATACCCATCGCAGCATGTGTGTGTCTGGGAGTGTCTGCTGTTGAAACGGCTGTTAGATTTTCTCCCTTGCGTGGTCTCCGAACCTTAATCCACCCTCTGGCTCTTCCCAACTTCTCTCATGGGACGTCATGCCTTTCTGTTTTTCTCACAGAAGTCATTTGTGTTTTAATGTGTTTGGCTGTCTCGCTTGCTTTTTTTTTTTTACACCACTCTTTATTCACATGTCCATGTTAGTTTTATTGTCCCTCACCCCGCTCTTCATTTCCAATCTTCTTCTCACCTTTTACGCGTCTGTATTTCTTGTGAATGATTTCTTGTTATCTGTCAGCTCCTGCTCTTTGTTTTACTGTTAGTGCCTCTTTGCTCTGCCTTGGTCTGTCCCCTGTTTCCATCACCCTGCCTCTGTTGTGTCCGTGCTGTTTTATTATCTCTCTCTTGCATTCTCTGGCTTCCTTTCTCTCTCCCAGAGTGTTACTTACCAAACCTTGGTTTACTGATAGTGTTTGTTATTAATGATACTCCAGTGCCTCATGGGGCTGGTCCTACACGACAGTGAGAGTCTGTGGGAGTCATTTCCCAGCTGTACTGCTGCAATATAGAAGATCAGATTGGGATAGTTGTCCTTTGTAAAGTAACCTGGTTTTATTTGTAATATTTGATTAAGACAAGCATTCAATGGCGGCCTTTTACTCAGTTGTTCTATTTGTTTGGCTTAAGAGATTGACTTACTGTGCTTAACTACTGTGTAGTTCAGAATTTGATTCTCATTTTCTTGTGTGTGTGTTTGGTACAGTGGAAAGGCTAATGATAGACGACTGTAACAATACCTTTTTTAATATGCCACATGACGTTTCTAGTCTTCCTCTGGGCAGTAGTAAAGTGTATCCATTTGTCATTCCCTCATTCAGATCAGATCTGCTTGCAACGCTCTGGATTTCTTGCCAAGACTTGCTGTTTTCTACGAGGCACAACTAGATTGAGGGTTAGCGTGAGTGTGGTTGTGTTTTCTCTCCCCCTTAGCAATTTCTCCAACCAGTTTTTCTTTTGCCCTCTGAAAATGTCCACTGTCCTGAATGAAAGAATTATCCACACAGCCTCTGACAACCTGAGCCTAGCCTAGCTTAGTTTAGCCGGGCGGCATTTGTGGGCTTGCTTGGGGGGGAAGTGAAATCAGCCATTTAGGCCAGGAATGTAGCATTAACCCAAGGTTTAGTGCTTCGTAATGTTGATTTGGATTGTTTGAGTAATGTTATCAACATACAGTACATTTTTTGATGATGATTATAATGACAAGATGGAGCCGAACGGTACTTATTGTTTTCATCCGAGACATGTCTGTTGTTTGGAGACGTGTACGACATATTTCTTAAAGAACCTGATTTAATAACCGTAATCCCCATCTCCTCCTCTTTCTTTTCTTTATCTCTCCATCCTTTCCTTTCGTAGTGTCTCTTCAGGACATTACCATGAGGAAGGCTTTCAGGAGTTCCACCATTCAGGACCAGCAGCTGTTTGACCGCACATCGCTGCCTGTCCCACTGCAGGAGAGTTTCCAGACATGCGAGCAACCGCCACCCCTCAACATCCTCACACCCTACAGGTCTGAATCCACTCAATTTCACTAACTTGGTTTTTGGGGGTATTTATGATTTTTAGAAAAGTGAATTGTATGCTAAAAGTTGTTACCTACAACTGGAAGAATTAATTGTAGCTGTTTTTCTGAGGCCCAGCATGGCACTACCTTTATCAACCTTTCATATATTTAACCATTTCCACACTTTCAAGTGTTTCCACACTTTCAAGTGTTTCCACACTTTCAAATGTTTCCACACTTTCAAGTGTGGAAATTGAAAATAAAATTCTTAGTATTTTATTGATAGGCTTAAAGAAAGAGCGATTACACTCGCTGTGTTAACACAAAAGCATCTTAACGGCCTTGAATTTTTGCTGTTATTGGGCCCATTCTTTTGCATTATATTTCTGCCTGCCACTATTAAAGCTCACAGTACAATAATGCTCACAGTAATGCACTGCAGAGAGAAAATAAGAAAAACACACTGAGCTTTGATAACCGCAACCTCAAATGTATTCAAAGTCAAGTTGTGCATAGGTATATTATTATTGGCAGGCTTGGGATTCTTTCACACCAGACATCTCTTTTGGCTCTTGAGTGTTGAGCCGAGCGAGCAGAGCGATGAATAATCCATAAAAAGCTCTGCTGGCCAACACTCCCTCTCCTTTATTTGTCAGCCTTGTAACTATGCTGCTTTCTCACTTCTTTTTTTCCTCTCACTCCATTTTTTTTCTCCTCCAGCATCGTACACATTACCCATCTCTGTGTAATACTTTCACCCTGGCCAAGACAGTTGGAGATGTTTAAAGGCAAACCATTGTTTTTATGTTGTGTGTGTGTATAGACATTTACATATGCACTTTTGGGAGACAGGTAAAGGCTGTGGTATTTAAATCTGTCGTAGGTGTGTGTGTGTGTGTGTGTGTTTTTTTGTTTTTTTTAAAGATACTTTTTGGGGCATTTTCGGGCTGTATTTTGACAGGACAGCTGAGGACATGGCCAAGCTAACGGCAGATGTGGGTGCCTACCTTACTCATGTTTCTTTTCTTTTTTTGTGATCACATTTTTTATTTATTTTTATATTAAGAAAACATAATATTCACAAACAGTTACAAACAACACACTGGGACAGAGGAATGCGCCCTAGGGCCTTGCTCGCGTTACTTTAAATGTTTTGTTTTGTGGTGGCTGAAGGCTGCACATCAGTTTTTATTCAGACAGGGATTAAGGGGGATTGTTGAGCAAGACATAAAAATATGCACTGCATAAGCCTCGTCGAGGTCAGTTCCCAGGCTGGCTGCAATTGCTGTCACCTCTCCTTAAACAACAACTGATAGAGTAACCCTGAGCACATGGTCCAGTAGCGTAGTGTGGTCATGAGAGAAAGATGATTTTTTTCTTATTCTTATAAATTGTCACCAATTCTGCAAGTCCAAGGTGATGCAAACAGGATTTTTGCAACAACCCATTAACGATTTAAATGACTGTTGATTCATTTTTTCACCTGAATAATCAACTAATTGCTTTAGTTCTAATTAATTAATATGGAATGGGACACAGTTTAAACGAGCATGAGCAAGAGCATGAATCTTTTCTTCTCCTGTCCAAACGTCACACTAGGAGTCTTCCTGGGCACATCTCCCTATCCACTCTGCTGTCTCTCTATACGCACAAGAAAAACCACACACACACACACACACACACACACACACACACACGCACACGCACTACAGTACCTCTCTCTACAGCCTTTCTCTAGCCCAGTGTCAAATTCTATTTTCTTTCCTTTGTTGTGTTGCATATCATTAAATTTCCACTCTTGCCTTTTGAAGCTTTTTCCTTTTCCAATATTCTTGGTCTTATTGGTGTCATCATCTAATAATTGCCTCCCTAAGCATGGCTTACACTGGCTGAAAGCAGTTAAGTTCAATTTAGGACCTCTGCATGGTTATGATACACCCAATATTACTTTGTATTTGTTTTTAGTATCAAGAGAAACCTGATATACCCTTTTAGGTGCCAATCAGTCCTGTACATCAATATTTGTGACTAACAGTCAGAAGAGATGAAGTTACTGAGTTGATTTCCTTTACATTTTTGAGTAAATCTGTGATCGTTTACAGAAAATAACATCAAGGAAAGAGATCAATATTCGTACTTTGTTCTTTGCAGGAGAACACCTGGTATTGATGTTATTAAATTCAGTCATATGTAGACTGCAGGGTGACAGAAATAGCTCCTCTCACTTTGCATATCTTTTTGGGGTTTCCACCTAATACATTTGGGGCCATGGGACCAAGAACCTTTTGGTAAACGCCGAGCTTTACTTGAGTTTCGACTGAAGGATATAACTACATTTAGCTCTTCTATATAGAAAGTACAGCACAGTACAGAGAAATGCCTCCAGGTGCCTAAAAAGTCCTTACTACAGTTTTTCCAATGCAATGACATACTATTGAGTTTAGTTTGCAAGGCTGTGAGCTGATGATTTGTCAAAATCAATTACAGGGCACAAGAATAAGTCTGTTTGTAATTGAGGGGGTAATTGAGGTGCTCCCAAGGCTGCAGTCTTTGAAAGCCTTCCACACATTTTACAAACTGATCAGTTGTGAATGATATACACTAAAGAAAGACATATGGAAACCGCGCAGAAAGAAGAGGAAGACATTGGCAGGGCAGTTTGTAAGGCTAATCCCTGTAATGATATGAAAAAACATTTCTGGACAGCATGTGTGGGCATCTGTGCATGGTAATGTCCTTGTTAGGAGAGCCCTTTTTGATGTGATGCCTACCTGTGTCTGTCAGAAGTCTTTTTCTGTTTCCCTCCCGATCATCATGGCACTGTTCTCCTCAGTAATCACCAATCACAAAGGCCTCTGTAATGCGATTTAAGAAGACAGAGAGCGGAGCAGAGTTCAGAGGGAATCAATGATAAAGCAGGACATTAGCTATTAATCATGACAAATGGTAAACAGTTATGATATTTTGAGGAAAGCAGAGTGACATAGGCCACAGGAAAAGAAAAATGATTGTTATCAAACAATTCCCTCTCTCTCAATTTTTTTAAGGTTGTCCAAACTCTGTACTCCCTGCCTCATGCAATCTAAGAGGAAAAAGACCCTTTTGTAGCAGTGTAATTTTGTTCCTCACTCTTGTCAGCCAATTCTTTTTATATAGAGCTGAAACCATTAGTTGGTTAATTGATTAGTCCATCAACAGATATAATAATATATATATATATATATAGATAGATAGATAGATAGATAGATATTATAACAGAAATAATTGTAATTTTTCAAGCAAAAATGCTGAAACATTCTATCGATCCAGCTTCTCAAATATAAGAATTTGTTAGTCTTACATTATTGTAAAGGGAATATTTTGGACTGTTTGTTGAACAAAACATTGAGCAATGCTGTATTGCCTTTTCAAATGGAACAGTCACATATTGTAAAATTTTAGTTCATTAACCGTTTTGTCTGTAAAATGTCCGAAAAATGCTGTTCTTTTTCCCAGTCAAAGTGTCTTCAAATGTCTTGTTTGTCCAACCAACAGATATTCAGTTAAATATGCATGACAAAGAAAAGCGGCACATATTCATGACACATATGTTCCGAATTTCTGCTTAAAAAGGATTGCCGTCATCGTTTAGCTTCTCAAATGAAAGAAAACTATTTCTCAAGCATGCCAAACAAATTGTAAGGAGATTTCTTGATTTCTCTTGTCCATCTGCAGGGACGACGGGAAGGAGGGTCTGAAGTTCTACACCAATCCGTCCTATTTCTTTGACCTTTGGAGAGAGAAGATGCTGCAGGACACAGAGGACAAGAGGAAGGAGAGGCGGAAACAGAAGGTATGTCTGAACAATCACAGGATCCTGGCAGTGGACAGTTGAATTTACTTTCTCTTCATGCACAATTCAGGACTGTGCGGGTTCTTTGGTTACTGCAATAGATCGGGGTGTTTGTGATGAGCAGTGGGCTGTGAGTATATGCACACTAAGGTGCGCGAGTAGTTACACATGAAGTAGGAGTGAACAAGAAGCTTCCTGTAGTCTCCACAGATACAGGTTGATGTGTCTTGCTTGAATTAACTGACAGGGTGATTCACTGATAGATTCACAGGCCAGGCTTCAGATCATGAAGCCTAATGCATTAATTAGCCACCCCTAATTAATGAATCAATTCTTACTACAGTCAAACCTCTTAGTTATTACTTCTGTGATCCTTAACTCTAATTAATAGAAGCATCTGCTGTTTACTTGCCCCCGCATTAAGTGCCATCTCTCTGCCTTTACACATGTATACAGACCCACACAACTTCATGTGAAAGCTTTTTACACACAAATGCAATCTGATTTGTATGCACACAGACACAGAAATTAATTTAGGGGCTCTTGCACATCCATAGAAAGCCCCTCTTTCAAATAAAATGCAGAACTGTGACCTAGAGGACATTCACAAGACAAAAAGGATGGATTAAAGGAATTATGCACACATATCTGTTTTGTCTGGTTTGTGTTACCATTGTGGCGGAGAAATGCAGGGCTGCCAACTCTCACGCATTGGCCGTGAGACACACTCATTTGACTGGTTTCACACGCTCACACGCCACACCCCCGATTTCTCCCGCTGAAGTGTCAGCCCGGTCGCTCAAATTTTCTGAAAGATGAGTTTATCTATAGATCTAGCTGAACCACTCACGATTGACTAGTTGTGCTTTCAGAGACTGTGAGGGAGTTAAAGAGCCATCCCCGGCTTCAGGTACGTGCTCTGAGTGTTACAGACCCGTCCGTCGCTTCGTTTCCACTCTCTCTGTAAAGATAGAGGTGAGCAGCGCGGCTGGTAGCATAGCAACTTCAGTTCATTTTAGAGCGCCTGCTCTGCTGGGGGCAGTGACGCGTTGCATCTGTGCGTAGACCTCTGATAATGAGCAGCGTACAGCCATCTCTAAACTTTGTCAGAGACCAGAGACCCAAATGGGCCTCTGTGTCTTTCAGACCGTCTGAATGAGATCCACCATATATCAGCGAAGCAATGAAATGCATAGAAGACTATATTACAACTACAACTCTCCAAATCTTGGACAACAGAGATGGGAGGAGTTATATTTTGAATGTGCACAAAGTGCACATCTGATGAATGATGATGTGAATCTGATGAAACACATCTGAGCTATACTATACTATATATACGATACTGCAACGTTGGGCCACTATTGTGCTTCTCTAACCTCTGTGCATCTCTAAATGTAACTGTAAATAATTAATTCAATGTTTCATAAAATGTACGAATAGTCTTTATTTTCCCCAAAAAGTAAATACTGTAAGTGGGGCCCAGAGGATGAGGGCCAAACATTACTGAACCTTGGCACAAAGCTTAAAGCATTAGAATTTATGTAACTCAGTGGTTCTCCTTCTTTAGAATTTCAGTGGTCTTAGTTTATCCCTCAACATTAATTTGACTTTGGGTCCCTGGTCCCTACACCAGGCAGGGACCCCTGGACCGGTTCACCACAGACCCAAATCTTCTCAGCTGTTGCTGATATACTGTATGCTCCTGTCTCTTCATGTGGCTCATTATGTTTGGCACATTGTCTGAGTCAGTTCTTATATCATTAGAAATTAATAATGTAAATGCTAAATGCCCTAAAACCTGTTGATACTACAATGATGCAAAGGTTCTTAACCCTACAGTTTTGCACATATCATGTAACACTTCAATTCTACATTTTTTTGCAAAAAAGCTGTCCAGAAAGTGTCATTTAATGTTGTATTTTTCAATTCTTTTTGCCCTGGGGGGGGCATACCCCCAGACCCCCCTAGGGAGAGCCCCATCCCCCCACATATAACCAATCCAAATTTAAACCCTGAAGGCTAAAGACCCAAAGAAATTGCTTTGTACGCAGCAAAATATGGGGGGGCCCCCCCAAACTTCACTCCAAGGTTTGGGGAAAAGTTGGCAGCTCTGGAAATGGTCAGGAATTACCCTGAAGTTCTCGCAAGAGCATAATTTGAATTTGCTCAGCAAGTTACTCTGGCAGTGAGTAAGGCCGGCTTTAGACTGGATGCTTCGCACAATCGTGTCAGCTGCGTGGCATGTCCGTTTTTATTTTGGCTCCTATGTGAACAGGTTAGAGCTTACACACTGCCTGTGTGACACGTGCAGCTGCAAAACTCGTGCATGCTAGAAATCAAACCAACGCCTATTTTTCAGCGTGTTGGGAGTGTTTTCAGGCAAAATAGAATAGGAAAAGATATGAATATGTAATTTTGACACAAATACATATTAAATGACATGTTGATATTTGAAAGTCTCTAGGTTTTGACATCAATGCAAATATAAATGTAAAAGAAAAGAAAAATCAATTTTCAAATATTGCACCTGTCATACATATTCTGTGACCTATTTTGCCATCTATACTGCTGACATTGTCTTGCTTTAATCAAATCAGTAACCTATATATTTATGTTTAAAAACTCTCTCCCCATATGATCCAAATCTGTTGGTGCTATGTCTCAAGATAGCCATCCCTGTACATCACCTACCAGCAGCAGCGCCGCATCAGACAGGTTTTGGTGTGTAGGACGACATGCAACAGCAATGCCACGTCCACGCAATGCAGCCAGTGCGTAGCTGGCCTAATGCTGCTCATTAACTATACCCTTGTACCCGAGCTGCACCAATCACGTTAGTGTATCTGATATAGGCAAGCCAGAGGTGAGCTAAACAGATGACAGCAGTTTAATCTACCTGGTAGTTAAGGGTATGGGGATCAGGATACGTCCCCCGGTGTGTTGTTGTGATAGGTCGTAGTGTTATCCAATTGCATGCAGTGAGATTTTCAAATGCACGATTGGTGCCGCCCCTTGAGATGGGCGACTTTCATTACTTAATGCCAAACCCTTAATCTATTGGACCATGGTCTGGCTTTCCAGGCTAGGTCTGAATGAAGATCAAGTGTGTGTGTGTGTGTGTGTGTGTGTGTGTGTGTGTGTGTGTGTGTGTGTGTGTGTGTGTGTGTGTGTGTGTGTGTGTGTGTGTGTGTGTGTGTGTGTGTGTGTGTGTGTGTGTGTGTGTGTGTGTGTGTGTGTGTGTGTGTGTGTGTGTGTGTGTGTGTGTGTGTGTGTGTGTGTGTGTGTGTGTGTGTGTTTAGACTCTTTGTACTCCACCTTGTTATTTCACCAGAGGATTACAGTTATCATTAAATTATGTCTGCTTCTAAACGTTATAATGCCAGTTTTACCGTTGTTAACTCACACATAGGCATGGAAATGCGAAGACACATGCTTAAACAAATCTAAATGAACTATGACTCACCATGCAGCTGCAATGTCAAGGACCTGACGGACTGTGCCACCTGTCAGTCAGCGTGACGCCATCTGAGATTGGCTGCCAACATATTTTGTTCCGTGACAGAAAAGGTTCCAGCTCTGCCTCACTTTCCCTCTCCTCCATCTGTCTCCACTCTTACTCTTTCTCTCTAGCTCATCTTACTTTTTTCCTTGCAACTTTATACTATTAGCTAGGGCATAAGCTAATGCAAAAAAGAACATATTTAGATATTAACATATAGTATATCCTGATATGGCATATGAGTGTGAAGTTACAAGTCCATTGAGATTGGCATTTAAATAATAATCTTGATTTCCTACCAAGCCTTGTTATCAAGGATTTTTAATTCTACACAACTTGTGATTATATACACTGCATTTTGGACATAATGAATGGCAGTAAAGTAACAAATCTTCTCCCAGGTCCTAGATCACATTTAAAAAAAGTTTTTAATAAAAATTAAAAAGGAAAGATAGAAAAATATAGATGACCATACATGGCATTTATGGCATTTGAATTCTAATGTAAAAGATTAATAATCAAAATACAATAAAGAGTTCTTGACATGTTTTGATACATTTAGATCATGATTAGGTTTTAAGTAAAATCTAGCACCGTGTAGCTGACTCTTTAAATCTTGATACAGTGTTCCTTGAGGTCTGGATGATTTCCAGCAAGGAGCAAAAGTTGAAATTGATTTTCTCTGGTGTATGGGGAAAGACAGTTCATTGGTTCAGGTCATAGTGTTGAAGGACCAGACCAAATGACACAATGAGCAAAGTGTCAACAAGGACATTCGTGATAGATTGTGCAGTTTTAACAGTCCAAGCGTATACATGTGTAATACCTCTTTTCTTCACTTGAAAATGGTCATGTTCCCGAGCAACCTTTTCTCAAGTGCCAGTGCTCTGGATTGTATCATACATCAAAGAAAATAGATCTCTGTTATGAGGATTAAAATGTTTATCCTCGACTTCATCTTATTCAGTTATCAGCCATTTTCTCACTGAGTCACATCATTAATATTAGTTGGTCTAAAACCACATCACTAGGCTACACACACACACACACACACACACATACAAACACACAAAGATTAGCAGCCAGTGATGAATGGAAAACACAGTGCAAAGAGAAGTGAAAGAAGCCTACAGTGTCGTAATCTCATTAGCTCCTGTGTTAGCCTCACCCTCAGTGGATTAGCAGTAGAGTCGACTATGTGCTGTGACAGAGAGAGTGAGAGGAAAGTCCCAGGGACTGAGGAAAACAAATTGCTGCCTCTTTTTGAGATCAGTGTTTGAGTCCAAACTACATTGAGGTTTGTCTCTAGTGACTGGATCCCTGTGGAGAAGCCCCTGTGGCTCTGCCTTTCCTACTCTCGTCTTATTATAGCACTCACAGACACCAGGAAAACACCTTATAATCATTATGGAATGCATTGACATTAAAATTAAGCCATTTTTCTTTTTATTTTGTACACCCATCCAGAAGTGGTACATATTCTGGATGTGTTCCTGTCAAAAACAGTCCTCATTAAAACCAGTGGGCGTCCACGTTAATGAGATAGCTTGATTAATTAACAAGCCACATATTTTTTTTTCTAATGCCAATATCTGATGTTAAGTATAAACTAGACAATTTAAAAAGCCAGGATTTCTGTTTACATATTTATTTGATAACAACCACTCAGAAAACAAAGGTGTATACTCACCCGAGTCATGCAAGATGTCCTTCTGCACGCTTGTATGGAAGTTTCAAAAAGGTGCATCATCTACGCTATCAGGGTACATGATCAGGGGAGCCAATGCTACTCATTGTTCAAGGACAAAAGTCTGACGTGAGAAATGTGTCAGCTAGTAGCAATCTTTAAGGACAATATGGTGGGGTGTGCTTTATAACAATGTGCCTGGCAAGAGCTTCAAAGATTTCTAGACCAGAGCCAAAAGCTCCTGTACATATCATGACAGTATGTTTCAAAAGATGTATACAGTAACACACATACACATTTCTAATGTTAAGTTGCCCAACCCATCCTCAGAAAAATCACACAATGCATGTGTAGATTTGTTATTGCTCAGACACCAAATGTAAATAAATGGAGAAATTGATTGACCTTTCATTGTGATGCTTGGACAACAGTGGCCTAAACTTTCATCAGTGGAGCACAGCGCACTGAGCATATCTTTAAAGTTAAAAGTCTTGTTTACAAATATCATATCTTCCTCCAACAGAATATGCATATTAATTATTTCAGCCAACTCCAGTTCGACCAATTACAATTACAGATCAGCATTAGCAGGCAGCCCAAATGAGCTCTCTTGAGAAATATGCTTAATGTAATTAAGATTATATGTACAACACCTCATTAAATCAGTAATATGGATGTAAGCAAAGAAATGTATTCACCAAATTAACAAAGTGACAACAGTTCTGATCAAAATCACACAAATTTAAATCAGCGGAGCGCCTGTGTATCTTACTTGGTGGAGCATGCGCTCCATGTACAGAGGCTCAGTCCTTGCTGCATCGTCCGCGGGTCCGATTCCGACCTGCCGTCCTTTGCTACATGTCATTTCCCCTCTCTCTCCCCTTTCCTGTCTTCAGTTGTCCTGTCTAATAAATGCCCAAAACATCATCTTTAAAAAATAAATAAATACAAAGTTTAAATAATGCAAAACATCAATGGGAGGTCATGCTCAGTCATGACTTTGCTGGGTCGCTGTCAAACTAGATGTAGATGGTACAACGTGCCAGAAAGATGGTTGCTTACATGAGCCAGGAAAGTGGACAGGATGCTGTGTTTGCAAACTTTACGACAGGAACTTTTTAGCCATTGTGCTTTTAGAATACCTACTGTAATTATCTCGTTGTTGGTTGTTGCAAGCTAGCGCAACAATTTCCGTTTTTGTTAACTTATCATTGCAGGTGCAAGAGCAGCTAATGAAAGTGAGGCATTTGATCAAGTTTGCCATTGCATTTGCAGTTTTGCTACCATTTTCCCAAAAAGAATTATTAAAGAAAGATTGGAAACTCAGTGCTTTTACCAGTTCGAGCTTAGTACCATATATGATCTCAGCTATTTTAGCTACATGAAGACAGCTGAACATGTGCGCCGTGTCAGTGCCACCAAATTGTGTCATGGTAAACAAAAACGTAAAAATACTCTCTTCTTCTGTCTTCTCTTAACTTCACATTCTCTTTTCTGAATCCTGGTCTAACTCTGTGCAGCTGGAAATGCCTTATCTTGTGTGTCCCAATGGCCTAATAAGAGTCCGCTTTGAAACCCCTCCTCCCTTCCTCACTCCCCCAGAGGTAAGAGCTTCTCCCTTCTCCCCCGTCTGCCAGCATCTGCTCCCCGCGTGGTAGCCTGCAGCCCTCCCTCACTCTTCACCCTCTATCCACTCTCCCTCTGGTTTGCTGTGGACAAGAGAGCTCCTCATCTCCACCCTAAAAACTAATAAGCCTCCAGTATTTACCAGTTCTACTCTAGTAATAAGACACGGTCTTATCAGTAATCCTCCAAAAAGGGGACATTGTTGGACTTAATTTGAACGCTGCATTACCCTACATGCAATTCGAACGGAAGGTAATCTGGTTGACACCAGAGAATGCCATACATGAAGTCAGTAGTGGCCAATCCACTATGCAAACTGTAAGTCCATGGAATCATCCATCATTTAAGTTTATAAAAAATATAAAAATAAGCAAAGCTCAGTTGCTTTGAATTGAAATGTTGTTTATGACTAGAAAATAAAACAATGTCCTGTTTGTTTACTTGTTTTGACTATTCAAAAATTAATTAATTAATTAATTTATGTACGTTTAGTCATAGCCAGACCTGAAAAAATGGTAGATCATTTTAAAATTCCAAATTAACACCAGTCTGCATTTCAGTTTAACATTACCATCTATGAAGTACTGTACAAACTATAAATACGGTGAAAATAAGGAATTTGGGACACAGCCATGGAGTAGACATTTCACTAACAGTCACTGTTCACTAACTGGTCATACACTAGGTGATTGTGGAATTAACTGCACGTCTTTGGAATGGGAGCACTCTTTAGATGACTTGTGTGCCATGCTGGTATGACTCAGTGGTCAAACTAACTTCCTCTTTGTTACTGATATAAAATCATAATAGCTGCAGATACATATTGGCAGTTTTTAATTGTACAATTATTATTTTATTACATTCATCAGTGAAATCAGTAGCCTCAGATAATTACTGTACAATCCAAATCCAATAGATCAGCAGCAGCAGAAATGTGTGTATTGTGTAGGGGTTTGTGTGATTTTCAGCAGCAGGGTGGTCCAGTTGCCGTATGCCTGCGCGGGGCTCCCTGTGGGGGTTATTTACTCAGTTGCATACATAGGCAAAGTTCTGCTGACTCTGTCACGTTGAACATTCACACAAACATGCAGACACACACACACACAGGTACACACCAAAAAATGCACATACAAGCAAGTATGAATTTGTGTACAGACAGAACGCATTCTGCACATAACATAAATCTATAACTGGTGTACACACACTCATACACACTCGCAGTGCTTACACAGCGACAATTTCTCTGCCAGTGGCAGTCCATTCAGATGAAGAATGACGACCTAGCGGAGCCGCACAGCCCTCTGAAATTAGCCATATTTATAAAGGCTGTGACAAACACATGCATGCACACGCAGAGATGCACTGTTTCTCATTTTCTCTCATCTACAAACGCAGAGGAACCTCCCTCCCTCCCTGGTTTACTCTGTTGTTGTCACATTCACGTTGCTGCATTAAACAGTCACTCTGTGATGCTCTCTGTTGGACAGATGGTTGTCTGGTTGCATTATGTGTTATACGTTTCCTTTCCCTTTTATCTTTCTACCTGCTCTCCTTCCTGACACTCCTCATTGTAACATAATAACAGTCTATAAAGTATTATTGCAGTATGTTCACGTATTTCTTGTGTAAATATTGGCAAGACACAGTAACTGCAAACCTTTCAAAAAGTAAGAGGTTAGTCATATTAAGACTAATCTTCCAGAAATTGCAGAATTTCTGAGGCTTTGCACAGTTTGGAAAATGGCAGAGGAGGATAGAGGAGGGTCTTTGACCTTCTGATGCAGCTCCTTCTGCCTCAGCAGACAGTGTTGCCAGGGTGTAATGCTGTTTCATGTTTGGAATTAATGATATTCAGTTTGTCAGCCCAGATATATAAATGTGCTGGAGCAGATCTAGGAGGCGTTCGAGTGTGTGTTTGTGCGTGTGCGAGTAGAGGCTTCCCCTCGGCCAATACCTCATCAGGGGTAATGGGCCATGATGAATCAGAACCTAATCAATGTGCATTACCATTAGGATTTCTTCCCACACCCGCTCTCAGGGCCTGGCCACAGCAGTAGACAGGCAAAATCAACATCATTTAGCCAAAGCAGAGGAGATGCTATCCACAACCCACGTTGTGTTGAATCAGCCAGCACGTTTTATTTCGAGATCAACTTACACACGCACACACACACATACACACACACACTTAATGAATAAGCAGGGTACACCACCCTGCAGAAACTAAATGACATAAAAGAAAGGGATTAGTATTGGTTGCAATGCAGAGTCCAAGGAATTGAAGGAATTTGAAATTATACATTTCTTGGGCAAAAAATACACCACCACCTACGAACAACGTATTGTGTTTCTGCTATTAGAAATAGGAATACAATTATTGTTTGATTCCTCAGAAGTTAGAAAGCCAACTGGGAATATTTTATGTTTGTGTAAAGGCAGTTTGTAGAATATGAACTGTACTATAGCTTGCCTAATACCGGATTTTATGATGAACAACACTTATTGTTATATTATTCTGTATTTTTTGTATCGTCAACACGTTCAATGAAAAGACTAAAACCAACAATATATTGATTCTACTGACAAGAGGTAGCTGTGTACCCAAAGCGTGATGTACATCTTATTTCACTGTGCCATAGAGCTTATTTTTGTGCATGCCTCACTGAACATGGACTCTGTAGTTTATTTCAAAATAATCCCACATATACTGTATCTTAAAATATTTCCCAACAAAGGCACTACTTCTGTTTGCTGAAATCTACAGTACCCAGCTGTTGTGGAAAAAGTGTTTTGCCCTTTAAAAAAAATAAAACTATAAATTTGTGCCCTGTTCTTTAGATTTATATATCTTTAGTATAAAAACCAGAGGGCCTGAGGCTGAGTGCTGCAGTCAGATGGAATGGCTCACACATTGCTGTTTTTCTGTCAACTCATGGGATTTGTTGCCAATAACAGAGATATAGAATAACACTTAAAAATATTTCAGAAAATGTGTGTTTTAATTGAATTGTGTGTCATGACTGCATATTATTTGTCCAATATGAATGCAAGTGGCTCAGGATTACTAAACTGATTCGCTCACATCAGTATTTAGTTGCAGTGTTGTTGCTGTGCTTTAAACTGTTATGTATTATTTTGAGTTGACTTGAGCGTGCTTGTGTTTGTTTTGCATGTCATTGTTCAGTTGAGCAGTTTTTTTCCTACATTTTAAAAAACACGTTTGTAGTTTGTCCTCCCATTCCAGTGATATCTCTCACTTTCTACCTCAGTATTCTGTGTGTGTGTGTGTGTGTGTGTGTGCGTGTTCTACCTGCATTGTGACGTCCCCTGAACTGTGCCATGTGTTGTCATTTTCTGTTTAAAAGCACTTTTCTTTTCCCCTCTTTCCCTTTTGTCCCACCTTGTCCTACCGCCCGCTCTGTTTTTGTCCGGTTGACTGTTTGCAGCGGTGTTGTGCTCAATCCTCTGCTGTGTTGATTTTTTTTAACCCCCCTCCCCTCACCCCCGGTGCTTCTCTTGTGGTTTTTGTTTTTGTTCTTATAGTTGCAGGACCCCCGCATGTATGATCAGGTCTATAGGTACTTAGACCTTCCAGGGCAGGTATGTGAAAATACAGAGATTTTAATTCAAAACTATGTGTGTGGTTTCCGCTACAGCAGCTTGCTGCTCAGTTTCTTTACAACTGTGTGTGTGTTGAGTCAGTCATGCTGAAGTCTGGGTGGCAGGGAGTGCTGTTTGTTGAAAGACCTGAGTCTTTATATGTGGAAACATTTTCAAGTTGTCACTCCGTTACTACTTTCTCAGTTACAAGTTTCAGTAATATATACTTTTTGTCCAAGTCGGTCAATGAGCACTCCCTGTTCCCAAGCTTGTAAAACAGTATTCCTTTAAACAATTTGTGTCTTCAGAGAGCTAAGTCAGTATACTGCTTTTTTGAAAAGTCTTCATCACACATAGATTAAGAGGAATAGAAGTACAAACAAATAGAAGTGTTAAATGAAGGGGAATTGTTTAAGAGGGAGGCGTTGATATATTTACTTATATTTATGTGGCACACATGGACAGTTAAAAAAAATGAGGGTGTGGCATTTAGCATCAGAGAATAGTGTAAATCCAGAGGTGGGGGGAGCTACATAGATCCATGTTTAAAATGTGTGTGTTGATTGTCATAAAATGCTTCTTTTACTCAGGTTTCTCTTTTTACTTTTAATCTGTTACCTGTGCCTGTTGTTATAGTGTGTAATAGGCAGTAACTGTTTGTCACAAATAACATGCATTTAACAGCTAATCTGTTACCTTTTCTCTCTCCATCTTGTCTTCTTTTCTTTTTCTCCATCCACAAAATATCTCTTGTGGATTTGCCCTCCATTTGATTCTCCCACATCTCCTCACCTGCCTCTTCCCTCTAACCCTTTTCTTCCCACACCATCATCACCATCATCCCTTTCTGGGCCCCACCAATCACACTGCTTACCAAAGATGAAGGCGATAGAACGTCTTCCGGAGCCAGAGAAGATACCGCGGGCGCCTCACGATCGTAAGAAGGAGTGGCAGAAACTGGCACTGGGCGCTGAGCTGGCCCAAGACATACCTGACGACAAACACAGAGAGGCCAACGGATCTGCAGGTTACCACGAGAACAGGTATGTAAAGGTGTGTTCACACATCTCAGAGCTGGAAAACTGATTGTAACTAGACCAACATTCTCAGAGACTAAGCTTTAGATCTACCTTTAGGCATACAAGTTTAGTTTCTTCATCAATGAAAGTCGGTGCTACTTAGCTTGTTAGGAGTTACCAGCAGGTGTTGAATGATGGAACTGACAAGTTGGTAACCATGGATATGCAGAATGTATGACTGCTAGTTTCAGATATCAATGAGTTTCAAAAATACAGATTGGATGGTTCTTTGTCAGCAGGCTATAATAAATTGTGCCCACTCTACAGAGAACGAGTTCTTTCAATGTACACTTCAGCTACAACAGCTACATTTAAGGTTTATCACAGTTGTAATTGCTTTTATTGTGCCTTAAAGCTTTCATGCCACTCATATTCAGTAACTTTTCTGCCAGTTAGAAAAGATTTTATGCAAATTTGGGTTTTTCTTTGATTTGTCAGTGCCATGAATAGCTGCCATAAAGCCTTTTCTCCAAGGATTGATGAGGAAGTAAACGGCAGTGTCTGCACTTATAGATAGTTGTGAATAAATGCTCCTTAATGTCATAAGCAAATAGCCACAGAGTCTGTGATGGACAGACACACCTGGACCATGAAACTTAGGAAGGATTGTTGGAAGAAGGAGGAAATTGTTTTTTTTTTTTTGTGTGTGTGTATGTATATAT
>NC_048424.1:10145213-10147564 GCF_013103735.1 Etheostoma cragini
GTGTGTGTGTTGCCTTTATCTGAGCCAAAGTGGAGCATAATACAGCCTTTTATGATGCTACTTTCAGTATTTCTTTTCATTTGTCCTGTGTTAAATTTCTACATCAGATGCTGGGTCCACATGATCACTGAGAAACATCATGTCATCTTTAATCTTTTTGTTTTATAATTGTTCAAAGTGTAAATGTTGATCCTAAAAAAAATAAAACTTCAACAAGCTTGTTTCTTATTTACCTCCAATCTTGAACTCTGCTTCATAAATACAGCATTGATCATGAAAAGATTTTTTTATTATTTTTTTATTTTATTTACTTTAACACATTTGTTGATTGGGAGTAAGTAAACTTTTCTACCCTGCATGCACCACATTAACCTTTACACCACCTCTGTGTAATGACTTGGAACATTTACAGCTAATTGATAAAAATAGTTTTCAAACTGAGGGTAAATTATTTTCATCCTGTAAGACGATTTACAGAATAAGAAAAAAAGCAAAAGCTCTGCCACACAAAATCCTATACTATACGTTTTTTAAATCACTTTCCTTGCATCTTTTTTCTCATGAAATGGATATTCTACCTCTCCAAGCCTCTGATCATTATTCAAATTGATCTAGAAAGGTAATGAGAGAAAACATCTTCTTTGATGGGAGTGCTCACCACTTATTGAGTAGTGTAGAGTGGACAGTAGATCAGACATGTAGGGAATCATGGGTGCCTACTTACCACAAGTGTTGTGTTTAGCTGACTACTTCGAAGTTCTGCCAGAAAAAAGAAATAGGGATGAGAATACAGTTGAATATGACAAAAGACACCAAAAAATATCACAGATCAGCGAGGTAAATTCAAAGGGAAACCAAACAAAATGTGAGTTAAGGACAACATGTCTCTCTGCTCAGGGCTCCCCTGTACATGGAACAAATGGACGGGCCCTTCTCGCTGGCGGCGCTTCCCTACACCCAGATGAACGAGCTGCTGAACCGTACCGGGGACAGAATGTATTCGCGGCCCCACGACCCTCCACCGCCTCCACCTCTCATGCACCCACTGGGAGAGATCAAGCCACCCTCTGTGATCAGGTGGGACAGAAGACAATACATAACCTCAGTTTTATCTCCCCTCGGAAACCTCTAATAATGCGTTTTTATGGTTTTGCATAGCAATTGCAGAAAAGTAATTAGGTGCTCACCAGGAAGTTGGAGTTCCAATTTGAGTGAGAAATTATTTGTGGATACTATTTCACCTTGTGTCCGATTTTACGAGCACACACATTTACATTCCCATTTCTTTGGTTTTATCTCATTTTTGTTAAGGATCAGTTGGTGTTACTAAGCGGTATTCCCATACTTTTCTTTTTCATTTGGACGAAAAAATGTTTTGTTCCGTTAGAGCTCAGCAGAAAAACACAGAGGCGAAGGGGTGGACGGATAGATGAAGGTTTTGAGGACCAAAGCTGAAGAAAAAAACAAAAGGCTTTGAGGTGGACAGGATCAACACTAAGCATAGAGATCAGAGGAAATGGTTAACGCTGTGGCTGCAGCTGCAGAAGTCCTTGCAGCTGTCTTCTCTTTTTAATCACAAACTCACACTCCTGTCATTTTGTTTTGATGTTTTGCTGTTTCTTCCTTTTATGAGTTAATACCATCCTCTTCAATATATGATTTTGTCACTTTACCCCCTCCCCACATTTGATGTAGTTTAACACTTTAAACTGGATTTGAAAATGTATTGTGAACATGTCGGTCTTTGTGTTGCTATGTCCTGTAGAGGCTTGATCCACTCACAGAGCTTCAGCAGCAGTTGCTGGCCAATGTGATAACTGCCTGCCTTGGTCTGTGTTTTCAACACTCTTCTTTAACATGCAGTGTTTTTTACGCTCTAATTCAGCATACTGACATTCAGGTAGACATTATTTGGCATGCTATGATTTTCAGTATTTTGTAAGGGCTGGTCTGGTGGCAGAGTTAAGGACCCCTCCAGGGGCATCATCACTCCAATTCAAAGGTCTAAACCTCCCATGACAATTCTGCAGTTTGAAAAGTATGATTACTTACCCCAGTGTCAGTCTTTGAAAACACTAGTACAGTGCCCGTTGAAAATGTGCCTGTGCCTTGGGCCGTGGTATTGCTGCTTATAGAATTCTTCAAAAAAAAATTGTACCCCAAAATTACTTACAGAAGGACCCCAAACCACTTCATATGCAATTTCTCATATGCCATGCATATACTCATTGTATAGGAGTAATCAGACATTGACAACATGGACTCTTGGCAGTACACTACCCACCCGGCCCGTTATGAGAGTGAATCAGCACATCTCTGCGCTCATCAACTACCAGAACCTATTTTGTGAG
>NC_048424.1:10147664-10189084 GCF_013103735.1 Etheostoma cragini
TGTTCCACTTGAAAATAAATAACCTATGTCTCATCTCTCTCTCTCTCTCTCTAGTTCCAGTTCAGGTTTTTCCGACAGCAGACCCCAGTCTCCAGCAAGGACAGCAGGCCTCAACTCCAACAGTCCTCCTCCACCGCCTCCCCCTCTTCCTCCACCACCTCCCCCGTTACCCTCCACAGGCCTGCGGGGCACTCCTCCTCCTCCCATTCCTCCTCTACCAGTCCAGCAGCAGCCCCCGGCCATCCCGCCTGCCCCTGCTCCTCTCCAGATCGCCCCAGGGGTGCTCCATCCGGCCCCTCCACCCGTGGCACCTCCCCTTCACTGCTCTCCCGCCCGTCTCCAGCAGGTCCTGGACAGAGGCCCAACCATGGGCTCTGGGACCCTGTCAGACGGTGGTATCCTGCCTCCTCCCCCACCGCCTCCTCCTCTGCCCCTCCCAGGAGCGCGGAGCTCCTCGCCATGCCTGTCAGGCCCACCACCTGTGCCGGCCTTTCCCTCAGCAGGAGCCATGGCCTCCCCGCTGCCCCACAGCCTTCACGATATGGGGAGCAAGAGGCACCATCCAGCCAATCTGCCACCGATCAGCGATGCACGCAGTGTCCTGTTGGAAGCTATCAGAAAAGGTGGGTCGTGTTTTACCAGAAATGTTTCAAAACTTTCCCGGCCGGCAGTTAAAACACATGCTTTCTCTGGGCAGAGCACACACTCGCAGTTTAGGAGTAAGGGTGTATTTTGTTTAATTCCTTGTATGCTTTTTAGATGAAGAAACCTACATCAGAACTATAAAAAAAAAGTCAATTATTTAATTGGTTGATGGACAGATAATTGGCAAAAAAATATTTTTACAAAAATCACTGGTTACATCTTCTCAAGTTTAACTATTAGCATATTAGTCAATTGAATATCTTTGGTTTTTTGGACTGCTGGTCAGACAAAACAAGCAATTTGAAGACCTCACATTACATGATCATAAACTAAAGTCTTTTCCTGCCGGTTGCTGCTTCTTCCAGGCATACAGCTGCGGAAAGTGGAGGAGCAGCGAGAGCAAGAGGCTAAGCACGAGCGCGTCGGCAATGACGTGGCCACCATCCTGTCACGCCGCATTGCTGTGGAGTACTCTGACTCAGAGGATGAGTCCGAGTTCGACGAAGGAGACTGGATGGAGTGATGGCGATCAGGGTTGGCGGCAGAGGACAAATGTGTTCGGGTGCCCCCCCTCCCATGCCTGCACTCCACACCCCGCCATCAAAGAGTCCTTTCTACTCTGGGAGGAAGCAAAACAGCGGTGTCGCCCACTTTTCTTCAGTCAAGCTTTCTTTTTTCTTTTCTTTTTATCCGTCTCGTTGTGGTTTGTGTTTGGAGGAGAATCTCCACGTCGCCCTCGTCGGTCTTTCTAGTGTTCCAAGAGAAGTTTGTGCTTTCATTCTTTTCTGCACTCCCACACAACTTAGTTTGTTTTGGATTTCTTGTAATGAAATCTCCCATGTTTACTATTGGTATAAATGAAACTAACTTTTCTGAGGAACCACTTGTTTTTATTTTCTTATATGTACGTCGATGTAAAAAAGGAATTTAAAAAAACAAGACAATGAAAAAATGAAGGCATGTTGCATTTATCCTAAGTTCTCCAGCACCGTTCTGCCACCTGGTGGCTGAACAAAGCATTGAATGAATGCGTTTTTATGTTATGTTCTTTTATTTACCTTATTTCTGCTAAAACATTTGCAGTTTTAATGGCCCAGTAGTTGCTGATACTGACCGGTACATGAACACTCACTCAGTGTGAACACCAGCTGGGTTGTCCCTTGTTTTCTTTCTTGTTATCAGGACTGACTTTACCACTTAGAACAAGCAAAAGATTGTGTTGGTATGTGATGTGATGATTGCACAATCAACTGTATGGTTGAAAATGAAGAAGGGGAAGCATATGGCTGCCTTGGCCACGCGTGTGCATATCCATCCACTTACATGTAACTTTTACCCCAGGGAAATTTATGCCAAGAGATTGAGCTTTTTGTCTGTCCAGGTTCTAAGGAGCCATGTATGCTCATGTTGACATCAGGCAATGTCAAAGATAAACACGGAGCCACTGGTTTTTAGTATATTGAGCTCCCATCCTTTTCTCAAGTTCTTTGGACACTGGAAGTGATAAGATGCTGTAGATGTACATCAGATTTCCTGCCTCTCTAATTGTCCCTGATGAATATTTAGTGTGCTGAGGCAAGCTTTGAATTTTGAGAAGGATAATGAGTCTGACCAACACCAGGTACAAACCACTCAACACCACTGAAGGCAGCTCTTCCCTCAGATCCCCCCTTACCGTGTACCTGCCCACTAACGAGAAGCCTTACCTCGTTGGGTTCTACAGCACCAAACGTTGTTTAAAAAGATACATTTTATGTGATACTGCCTTTTCAGGCCTGAAAGAGAAGGATACATTATGCCTTGTTTTGGCTCATTTCAAAGAAAATGTCTGCCATCCTTTTCCGTTTGTTTGTTCTTTCTTCTACTTGCCTTATTGTTCGTACAAAACGTATCGTTGAGTTGATGAATGTATCGTGCTGTTACTACTTACTTGCCTGCGCTTGTATGGATTTGCTGTTTCTATGTTTGGGTGGGGGGGTGGGACAGAATCCCTGGTTTAAAAAAAGATTAGATCAATACTGTATACCATGTAACTTATGTAACTGTTGACTGTAACAGTTTGCTTGAATTAATAAAAATCTAATGTTATGTTTCAGCCCTAAATGTTATGGTTGTTGTTGTTGTTGTTGTTGTTGAGCTTGTCTCATCTCCACAGCTGAGACCTCTTCTTCTGATGTGGATAACTGAGCAAAAAGTTGTCAAGCAAGAGTACAGGCTTATGTACAGATAGATCATGACCAAGACAAACAGTCAATTTTAGACATGAATTACTCCTTTTATTATGGGCACCAGCAGAAGCATCTTGACATAATTATATTACATGAAAACATGTGAATTATTAGTCATTGTTTCACAATAAATGGTTAAATATTTAGAATTTATAAAAAGAATCCATAAAAATCTGTTAATTAAAATTTTAAAAAGAGCCAAATTTAGCTGGGATACTACGGGCAAAATGAAGTTTATTCAACGTAATATTTCTAATTATTATTAGATTGATGCAACCAGAAACAGTAATTAATGATGACGTTTTGATTGGGATATGTGGTGTAAACACAAGCTACTGCAGCATCCCGAAGTTCATCAGCAAGAAGTAACTACAGTGCAGCAACAGCAAAACATGTCTGTCTGTCTGTAGCCACGGTAACATGCCTGTCAATCACTGGTACAACCCTATGACAGCTGATGGGGTTGCTTTTATTATTATAGCTCACTTTTGTTCAAGATAACTTGATCTAACACCCACAAATGAAACCTCTAACTGCACTTAACACTATGTTAGCTGATGAGAATCAAGAAGATAATTTACTGAATAAGCAGGTAAGCCTGGAGTCGTTTAGTCATGTGAGTAGTAGTTATGCAGATTAATAAATGTAAAAATCACCATCATAATGTCATAGTTAAATGCCTTGTTTTCTGGCTCGGAAACCTTTAAGGTACTTTATCATTTAGAGTTATTTCACCCTTTATTTTGAAAGTTCTATTAATAGATTGTACTGGTTATTCAGTAATCGGGTTTCAGCTGTGATTTCTCTATATTTTTTAAGATAGGAGGTCCGGATGTGTTTTAAGCCAGGTCTGAAGAGCTGAAAAATTTCAAATCATTGACAATCAATCAAAAGCGATCTAACTTATCCGTATATGAAGGAACAGGGCCCTGGCGTTATCTGTGTTTTTTTTTCTAAATGATCCACATCTGGACCTGTGGAGGAAAAGAGTCTTCCAGAAATGATCTTAGATTCTGTTCGTCAGATGTAAATGAAATTAAAAGTTCACAGACTTTCACCTCCTTCTATTCCTGTTTTTCTCTCATCTCATTCTCACTCACACTTATTTCTTTCTTTTCCCCTTCTCCTCACTCTCCTCCTGTTCTCACCTCCCCTCCTCTTCTCTATCTTTCCACCCAGTCGTCTCTCTAAACAGAGGATGCTCCTGGAGTTTGCATGTTTATTATCTTGTCACTCTCGCTGTAGTCTTTTTATTTATTTTGTTTGTCCTGTCACTCTTTATCCTATAAGCCATAAGTTTCAAAGACACTTTGGGCATTTGAGCTTTCATGTCAGGTGATCACATGACATCTTCGTCTCAAAAACATGTCAGCTTTAGGATGCGTGGGTTATAACTTCAATACATTATGCAGAGCTCTCACAGTTTGTGGCATACTGGTAGGAGAAGACTTATTATAACTGTGTGTGTGTTTGTGTGTGTGTGTGCGTGTGTGTGTGCGTGTGTGTGTGCGTGTCGCAGTGACGAGCAGGAGATTTAATTGCCAGATACAGCGTGTTATTCGGATCATGCTTGGAAGATGTCCAACTGTTTCACCTTGGAGGAAATTGCTTGATTTGTTTTCTTCCAACATTAAACTGCAGTCAACAGACGTGAAATAGCTTTGGCAAATAATCATCAGCGGGTGTATTTTATTATCACCCTCGTGAGTTTTGCCACATTGGACAATCAGTTTTGCAGCTCCTGAGTTTAAGTGTGCTCTTGCAAAATATTCCACCTCACTGCTGCTCCAAATAATTTACTGTGAAACAAAAGATAAAAATAATACACTCTAGCCCTAATGCTTAAGTGATTGTATGTGCTCTTCTTTGCTGTAATCTACACAGCGGCAGGCATCTTATTGGAACAACCCCCCACTGTGAAAGTAGTTTGTATAGAAAGCCTGTTGTGAGCATTAAACTTTATATAACTTTTTCATGTTCAAAGGGACTACACAATGTATTCAAACACCGTTTTTAATTACCTAATGGCAGTACATTTTCTAGTAGGATTTTTTCTGCAACAGACTGATTTAGAAAGATATACCTGCATATCAGCAGTGCATTTTAAGGTAATTTTTACACAATTGTCTCCTGAGTCTATTCTATCAAGGTGACTTGTAACCAAAGGTGGTGTAACCAAAAAACGGTGATGGTTACAGATACAGAATATATAAACTTGTATAAATACTGTATAAACATAACTGGACCAAAAACACCAAAAAAGAAAAGGCATGACATGCATGTACTGAAATGTATTTACAGAAGAATACTTCAGTCAGAAAACCGTTGCATATACAGGACAGTTAACTATTGACATGATCTACAACAAGTCAAAAATACATTGATGGTATACTTAATTGAGTTAATTCAAAACTACTATAGCACCCTTGGTAATTGCCATGGTTATTAACACATTACACGAGCTGGCTTCCGCCGGAGAGCGGGGCTCATCGGGTGTAAAGTTAAACGCCCCGACCGGGACGCAGTTATCAGCTGTTAAACTCTGTAAGAGTAGTCATGTAATAAGCCATGTGATAAGAAAAAGATAATGTAGATCTGATTCAAGACACTTCCGCTTCGTGTCAAGGCCCTCCACCAGCTCCCTCTACATGATCCCTCACCTATTAACGCGTTCTACATTCAAGCATCATAGAGGCATTTGCGGCTTCAGACAGCCCTATAAAACATGTTATGCTATCAAGATATATTCAAAAACAAAAATACATGAAACAATCGGGCAAAACCAATCTCCTAGTTGAAGTAACTACTGAGATTAAGAAGGGTCCACATACTCTATCAAACAAAAATAAATGTGCATGTATAGACACTCAAATCTGTTCTGTAGGCAGGACAGGATCTATGTTGCCACAGCACCTGCAAGGGTTAAAACCTGTTTCTCTGTCTGGTCACTTAACTTTGAGGGTGGTATTCTTCCTTCTCGGAAGCTCCTTTTGGACCTGACGGGCCCGCGTACCAAAGCCCAGAGACTGCAGAGACTCGGTGAAGAAGCGCTGCGTAGGAGAGACACACAGCATCACCAGCAGCTTGGCATCGCCGCCTGGTGGAGAAGATGGAGAAGAACAAGAGGATATTTAGGCCTGAGGTGTTAAGTAACAATGAAAATGTAAGATTGAATTACATGCATTGGACTTTTCTTTTCTTTTCATTCTTGGGCATGGACAAATCTCCACTGAGTGTTTTAAGTGATTCCATGTTTGGGTATGTTTCAGTTACACTGGTGTGTGAAATCTTTCAGTTAGATGAAGACAGATGAATTTTCCCCGGGAAAAGACTTCGAGGGGAAGCAGACGGGAGACATGAGTCATACAAAGATAGATAGGGTCCCAGTGGGAATTGAACCCAGATCTCCCACACCAAAGGAACATGTCATGTGCACTGCACCGTCCCCACCCCACCTATGGCATCCTGTAGCAGATGAGTGAGTTTGCTGTTCCTGTAGGGGACGTGTGGTCTCTGCTCAGCCAGAGCTCCCAGGACATCAGATAGAGCAGAGAGGCTGCGGTTTATACAGGACACCTCCCACAGAGCTGCTCCCGAAACTCCAGACATCCCTGGTACACACATACATACAAACCAAATAGTTACTGCATATGTCCTGAAGCTGCTCGATCTACTTGGTGAACAGGCGTCTGTTGTACTGGGTTCAGTAAACTTTTTCCTATGTAAACAAACAGGGGGAAAAGGTCATTACAAAGACCTGCATCGTTAGCTTTGTGTATACTGTGAACTGTAAATTAATAATTTGTCATTTCATGGTTCAGACACTTAAAAGGAAACAGAAACCAGCTGCATTTTAGCAGGTGAAAACTGCGGTGAGCTTACTTAAAATGTAAGCCCCCTCGTGCTGTAGGCAGTGAGTTTTTCTCTTGAGAAATGAACTCATCAGTGCTGAAACATGTACCCACTTGACATTTGAATTTCACTTTGAGCAGCAGTTTATATACAGCATCTTAATTAGGCATTAACCTAAAGCCCTGCAATTTTGCATGTTAAGCTAGGTATATTTCCCAGTTAGAATTCTGCCGGGTGCACCCTAAAATATTCAGGGACCAATGTTCCCATGACACCCCCCTCACCGACACACTCGCTCCCTGCCAGGTCCACCAGCTGCAGCTTGGTCCTGAACAGAGCCTGAGAGATGCTGGTCCTGGGGGACGGACATGGAGAATGGGAAGGGGAGCGGCAGGGAGAGGTGGTTGTGCTTGCAGAGAGATGATCATCAGATGAGTGGCGGTTAGCGGGGTTGGCACGGCGACAGCGTGGACTCCACCACTCCTTCTGAGTGGAGCGCTGCATGTCCTTCTTGGCACTCTGTAGCCTGCGGGCTGAATGAAAGAGTCATAAAGTCACCATGCACGAACGTTTATGTTAATGTTGACACGTTAGTGTGCGTATGAATGCGTCTCACCCAGGGCCAGTGCATTGGGGCTCTTGGAAGAAATGGTGAGGGTGACAATGAGGTGAGAGCGTGAGGAGTCGGTGTGGACGCGGGTGGGACAGTGAGCCCTGAGATTTAAAACGCTGCTGATGATCTGCATCACCTCAGAGGCGTTACGCACAGGCCTGTAAAACATATGCATACGACACATACACAATTACCTGGCATCATAATCCTATATATGTTATATATCAACAATGGATCAAAAAACTACATTTACGTTAAAAGGTATAACTCATTGTGAGAAACCTGCAGCAAACGATCACCCAATATTGCACACTTTAAGCTCTGTGTAGAGCTGTAACTTATTATTTTGGTGGTCCTGCTCACAACTGTACTGTTTGGTTTACTTTCATAAAGTCAATTACAGCCCCAGCAGCTGCTTTCAGTGTAAAAGCTCTAAAAACCTACACTACCTGTGTTAACAGCTAAAGAGCCAGACGTATCCCCTCATCAGGTGGCCTGAATCACGATTCCAAATAAAAACTAATGTTGCTCCATGTCTGCTGGCTGTGTCGATAAGCAATTTTTTTTGCTAATAAGTTAGCTAAAACATGAAGAATAATAGTCTTAGTTGGCTCAAGTGGCACAAAGAAACATGCCAAGTTTATGGATGAAATAAAAAAATTGTGTCCACCTGGGGATTGAGGATATCTGCAGCAAGCGGTAAAACAAACATCTAACATATTATTTACTTTCTATTGTAAATAACTTCTCAAACAGCCTATATGCACATGCAATGCTTAAGGAGCAACATCAGCATTCAGGTGGAGCTGGACACAACTATTTCATGAAACGACAGTTGAGCTGCAAAATCTCCTATTCTGGACCCGTCATAACAAAGTACAAAAAAACCATCTTGTGCACACAGTCGCCTCAGCTCCAGCTCTACTCACTCGTACGTGAGAGAGGTGACCTGGCTGGCACCAGAGGAGGTGGTCATGACGTCCCGACGCTGGTCGCCAGCGTTTCCCCGCTCATCTCTGGCCAGAAGGTCAAACACCTCATTGTTGTACACCTCCATCACTGATACCTCCACCGTGTAGCTCCCTGCAGGCTTCTCAGAGATCAGCCTGGGTCACACACACAGGAACAGAAACACAGTACAATAGACCCGATCTACTGTGGTTTCAACACAGCATAAAAACACACTCACCTCCTACAGAGCTTAGTCATTACACACACATATCACAAAAATAGATGAATAAAAAAAATGTTTTTCTTTCTCACCAAAACAGCTCAGCAGCAGCCTTGGGGATAATGCCCTGCTGTGTCTCCTGCTGCAACCCTGAGTGCTCCTCCAGCAGCTGGGATCCCATCATGGTGTGAGTCTTCCCACTGCCCGTCTGCCCGTACGCCATTATACACACATTATAGCTGCAGGGCAGGGAGCCAGATGATAATCAAGTCATGCTGAAGTCTTGCAGTCATTAGTATTAGTATTAGTATGGTGTTTGCCATGTGTTTCGTTGTATGTCCTTTACTCACGCAAGGTAGTGTTAATGAACTGCTAATGAATAGATGCCTTGTGATTTGATATAGTCCTTTTTCTGGTATGCTTAGACACTCACCCATCCAGCAGAGATGTGAGGAGCGGCTTGACTTCCTCAAACACTGCATCCTGGGAATCCTCTGGTCCATGCACTCTGGAAGACACAGAGACTCATCGATAATAAACTGAAATTGAAATGGAATAACGCACATCACCTCATGATAGTGTTTGACATCACCTCTCAAACTCAAACATCTTGTTTTGCACTGGAATCCCAGCTTTCACGCAATTCACCATCACCGTGTCCTGAAATCAACAAACGAGGCATGACACACAGAACTGAGAAAGGTGAAGCAGCTGGGAGCAATAAAACACATTCTAACAGTGAAACTCACATCGCTGACCGCAGAGACCACTTCTTCTGATGACGCAGGCCTGGTAGAAAAAAATTATAGATTTGTTTTAGTTTTAGCTTGTCAAGCACAGACTTCTCGATTAAGATACAGTATTTCATGTTGTTATGATGAACCGTGTGTTGACCCACCTTGATCCAGCTGGGAAGCACTGGACGTGGTCAAAGGGTAGAACTGGTCGCACCCTGCAGTGAACTCTGATGTTGCCTCTCAATTCCTGTGGCAAAACATAGAGTGACAATGAAGGTCACAATAAGAATCTACTGTATTACCCATTAGCTTTTGACACAGAACATCTGTCCTCACCACTAGTGCATTATGGAGTTCTTTCCTCCGCTGCCTCTCCGCCCTGCATCGCTCCCTCTCCTCCTCCAGGGAGCGTTCAAGAGCTGCAACGCCAGCTTTCAAGGCTGGACAGGGAGAGTCGAAAGTAATTCAGAGGAAAATAGTCCATTCAAAATCTAAATTAATAGTGAAGGATTTTCTATCATGGATTGTGGTTAAATGTTAGACCATTGTTGTGTTTATTTTAAGACAATAAAAAAACAGGATCAACATTGAAAGGCCTAGATAGATAGATTTGATGGTGAATTTGGTGCAATACAGTATACGTTGTATCTCAAACTATCTGAAGGCAAAACAGCAGTAAAGGTGAATAAATGGCTGTCTGTGTAAATATCAACTCCAAATACAGAGGCATCTGTTCTCTGATGTAAATCTTTATTCAGGCCAAGTCTTTAATCCTGGAGCAGACATGTAGGTCCACCTGACACCAAACACCTCCATTCACTCCGGACCGGCTGGGACATTCAAGAATAGTCTTGTTTGTTCATATATGTACATATAAAGAGCATCTGTGCTATTTTAATTATAAATTATTCAGTAACAGCCACAAAACACTTCAAATATCGTATTTTGTTGTACATTTTGTCTGCACTTTAAAGCCTTCATTAAGTGGGAGTGTTAAGCTGTAATTTATTTAAGTGTTGTTTTGTTGTTTTTTATGACATGTTCCTAGCAAAATAATTAACTAAACAGAAGGTTAACCAACAACGCACAACCAGCACAGCTCAATAAATCATGAAATATTCCAAAGCTCATGTGTGAAATATGGAGTATAATATGGATATGGAGTGAATATGGAACTATGAGCAAAGTAGCAAATAAAATGCAAAGTAAATGAAATAAAGAAAATTCTCCAGAGGGGTTGATACGATATGAAGTGGAAGTACGTAGGCTAAGATTACCATTCTCCATTAACTAACATCAACAAGAAATAGTCAAGAAAAGCCATTTTGTTGGGAGCATTAATGTGTCCAGGAAGATCAGTTTTCCCCAATCATCCGAGCCATGGTGAGTAGGTGACTTCAGTAAACTTGGAATGCAATGGGACTGCATTAGAAAAACATAGTCAACCTTGGACAACCTCGAAGGGCGGGGGGAGAGAGAGGGGGGGGGGGGGGGGGGGGGGGGGGTGCGACAGTGTGATAGGATTAACGGCCTATTCAAGATACAGCCAGCACATTACCTGTAACCCACTTTAGAATGAAGACTGACACAGAGAGGGTAAATGAGTGAGCAGAACAAGTTATTGGAAGTGAGAGGTGGGACCAGGAGGGAGGGATAAAAAAAGGAATCTTCCTTTAAATCACATCTTTAAAATAACTTCTGACAGTTTGAAACCTCTGTGGTTGCAGTATAGCTGCAGAAGACTGAGTAGCTCATAAAAGCCGAGATGATGCTGTACATTGTTTAGCCCACGGGACAAAAGCACTATGTAAACTTTTACAAACTGCTACTATGAAAAGTTACATTTTACATACCTAAAATGTGTGCATCAGTCCTGAAAGTCCTTCCACTCTCATTACATAACATTTAGCTGGCACTATTAGCTGGCACTTTTATCCAAAGCGACCTACAACTGCTTTACATCAGAGGTTACACGCCTCTGGAGCATCTAGGGGTTAAGTGTCTTGCTCAGGGACACATTGGTTGATGTATCACAGTGGGAATCAAACCCAGACCTCCCACATCACAGGCATGTGTTTTATCTGCTACCCCATCCCCAGCAACATCTCCTTGAATTCAACTGTGCAGTCTAGTCCAGCAGTCAAGTGTGGTTCAAACTAAAAATTCTAAGGTACGCAATTCTACAGTGTTCTATAAAAAAAAAACATTGGCTCCTTTAAATTGTAAAATACCCCAGGTCACTGTTCAGGGCAGTGTGTTAGTTCCTTACGATGCTGCTCTTCATATAGCCGCCTGATACACTGGTGCAGATTGATGACCCAGTACACATAAACCGCTGCCTCAAGATTTCTTTAGAATCCTAACCTAAAGGGATGTCAAAGAAGCTGAATCAATGTTAATTTGGTCACATACTTACTCTGAACCTCGTCTCCACGGTGACCATTTAGAGAACCGGTGACTTGCTGGACTTTTTCCAGCAGCTGCTTACTCTGCTCCTCCAGCTCCGTGGAAAAGCTCAAATACACAGCAAAAAGTTCACTCAAGTCCTGCTTCACAGCCTGTTACAAACACACAGAGAACAAAAGAACTGTGAAGAGCTGTGTGTGTGTGTGTGTGTGTGTGTGTGTGTGTGTGTGTGTGTGTGTGTGTGTCTTTCTGAGTTCCCATACTACCTGCTACTGTTCCCATACTACCTAGAAAGAAGTAAAGACTTATAACCCACCGTGTGTACACACATTAATTTCAGTGGATTTGTACCTGGACCTCAGAAAGCAGTTTGGCGAGGGCTACCCGGGTTAACTTCTGTGCATTCCTCTGATGCTGATGATGGTTCCGGGCCTTGGTCTCTTCTTCATGGTCCCGACGGAGTTTCCCCAGACACTGAAAAGGACATGACAACACACTTCATTCTTACTTTATGCCAAGCTACAGTTTGACTAGCAGCTGAAATCAACTTATCTCCCACTTGTAGCATTTGATGCTTAATTTAATTTAACTTTATTTTAACACAGTACATACGTTTTTTGTGAGGCGTAGTATGAACATTAAAAGCAACACATTTCCCTAATAGATGGTTGGTTTGCTCTTATGTGCTATCCAGCATGCTACATGTTATCCCTTATCACAAAAACCAGTACAGTAACAGATTTGTGGCTAAGTGATGAGTAATTTGGTAGCATCCTGGTTTGAACTATCAGGGACTACTTACTTGTTCTATACGAAGGAAGTGAATATACAGCTAAAGGAAAGGACTGATTTAGACTTTTCAACTTTGAATGCTGCACAGCATGTGAATTTATAGCTGCTCACTTCATTTTTTTTTTGCTTTACTTTAAGAGCCCCATTTCTAGGATTCATGTTATTAATTACACCTGTGCTCTTTCTTCTACCACAGGTCAAAATGTCTACAGTTAAATATAAATATAGCCCAATTAGACATACTAGTTTGGGTAATAGTTTCCTGATTACAATTAGTCTGTGTTTAAATGAGCAGCTGAAAGGAAATTCAACTAGTACTTGTTTGTGTCCATATTATCATATCATAACAGAGACATCCTGTACAATGAAATATGACACATAAACTGAATGTCAATTAAATTTAAAGCACAGCATGTTTACTTGACCCTGAATGCTGCATAGTGATAATTACCATCAAACATAAAGTAGGCCTTATACACATAATTAAACCAAAAAAAAAGTGAAAACACCTGTTAAGTGGCACAAAAATAAATTAGGAAAAACTCAAAAGCATTCTTGAGCAACTCAAGGTGTCAAGGTAGGCTACTGCTATGATCCTCCCCATCAAGAAAATAACAGAGGGGTCAGGGATTCGCAACAAGGAACATAGAAATATTCCCTTGATTCCCATACTGTAGGCCTATAGCTTTAAGCCTGTAAGTAATGAATACAGAAGACTAGTCTTACCTCGGCAAGTCTTAAATGAAGAATAGCATTCTCTGTCTCCAGTTCCAGTATTCGCTCCTCTTTACTCTGGAAACACAGTGAGAATATTACAGTCTGTTTTATGCGTAAAGTTATTTGAAAAACATGAACGGATGGACTGCAAGTCTCTGAACTATCTCGGATAAATTGATCTTGCATTTGGCCTTCACTAAACAGTGACTCACTCTCAGCTTGTGCTCCAACAGGTGTACCTGGTGAGCAAATATTTGGTCCCGGTTTATAAAGAGAGGCATTTTTTTTTCTAAAAGAAGCTAGTTAGAGAAGGGAATGAATAGTGTTGTCCCTTCCCTTCTCAATTGATCAAGTCCTGTCCTCTAAAGTCATGTAATCCGATTAACACCGGTTAACCGTGCTCCTGTGCTCCTCAGAGGGGAGGAGAATAACAGAGCACCTGTTGTCCGGCAGGCTATTCCCATGGCAATATGTTTGTTTTTTTTAAAGATAATATAAGCTAACATTGTATACAATGTTAGCTTATATTATCTTTTTTTAATTTCTAACTTAGAATGTTTCCCTCCATTAAGTGGCAATTCAATTTGGCTGATGCTGTCCAAACCAAAGACTGTTTGGTCCTCCGAGACTACATTATTCACACGTCTTAGTGAATTAAGAAAAGTTGGACTAAACTTTACAATAGAGAATTTACTTGGGGATACAGCATGGGGAATGCCTGCTAATATTATTGAATATTTGAAGGACACAGGGTTGCTGGAGAGAATTTAGTTTAAGTATGTCCCACTTTTTCTTTTGTTCGGTTTTGTTTGGTTGTTTTATTCTATTTTATTTTATTTATTTTCCTGCTACACTGCTGTTCTGTCTCCCTGTCCGGTAGGTGGCGATAATCTGTCAACAGCCAATAAACAGCAGAAGAAGAAGAAGAAGAAGAACAAACAGTTCCGCATAGTCACAATTTTCAGCCAGGTTGTCAGAAGCACAGACTAATGTAATGTCTATGGTCAGAAGTAACCAACGTTAGGGCTACAATATGGCTAAAATGAAAGACAAAAGACGAGAGAAAACCAGTGTCGCCAGTGAGGTAGGATGTTGGAACGCTGCCTTTTGCTAGTTAACTAATGGGATAGCTAGCTCTTTAGCTGGAGCCTCAGTATCCAAATTTCACATTTCATTTATTTACTCTCATGAATTAGCGTTTCCCAGGACGGCGAAGCCATGTCCCGCCCTACTGTGCCTTATTTTGCCTCTGATTGGTTTACCCTGTTATTCTACCGTAACCCTAACCAATCGCATTTCTCATGTATAAACATAATTAATCCAGTCAACATAGGCACCGACTACTAGCCAATCAGAATCAGTAGGGTGGGTCACGTCTTCGTCAACCTAGGCTATCGTTTGCAGGCGTTACAGCTTACTTGTCTGTGATTATCAATATTGTAGATTGACCGTTTAGAGGAGCGGCGGGCGCGTTGTCAAGACAACCTTGAGAGGGCTGAGTTCAGGACCAGAAAAGAGCAGCTCTCTGACAAGGCCAGGTGAGGATGAGGATGATGATGGAGATAGTGACTGATAAATAACTCTCACTTTGCAGCTTGTCCAGAGTAAAGCCTTCTCCCATCTTCTCTGCTCCACAGGCTTGACCTGGACGATGAAATGACGATCATCAATCAGAGGGTGCTAAAGTTAGGTAAGTCTAAATCCATACAATTAGACATTATGGTCCTAATTGCCAGAACTGTACCTTTTGCGTGTTGCAATGGTAAGTGATGTGTGGCAAATTTGTACTGTTCTGTGCTTTTTACTAAGATCAAAAGGGTTACAAAAGTGCAGTCCATTTAGCATTTTCGTAAACAACGTACCATAATAAAAACCAGAAAGGACTACATTTTTATGTGATCTGAGTCACTCCTGAAAAGTCACAAAAAATTTCCATTAGAGCCATGAACCCCTGCTTAATATCATTAAAATGTATTACTATACATTTAGTCTGCCATTATTGCAATAACAGTAGAGCGATTGCAGCTTTGTTTCTTCATAAAGGTTTTCATTTTAATAAAAATGACACATTATCGCCTTATCATCAGTTTTGTTTGTCATTTCCAGACAAGGAGCTGGAGATGTTAAGAAGAGAGAATCGGAAGAACATGCTGCTATCAGTCGCTCTGCTGGTTATCAGTGCTCTCTTCTACTATGTCTTTGTTTTCAATGAAGAGGACTCCTTGTCATGAAAAGGCTGAAGAGCTGTGGTGATGAAATACTTCAGTTCTGCCTGTAGATGGCACCATTGTGTAGCTCTCTTCTGGTTATTATACTGGGTTCATCCTGAACAGTCAGAAACCCACCACAGCTTCTTGGACTAATGTAACGCAAATATGAGATGATATTAATGTGTCTATTCAGCTTGTATGCAGTCAGTTTTTTTTTTTTTCATTGCTGTACAAAGACCTCACTGTATATTATGAGATTCAACATGATGACAGGATTACCACACAAACAGTTTGTCCCCTAAATAACCAATCAAATATTCAGTTTGCCTTTTGCCACAACGAAACCAAAGTAATAATGCTTTTATACACTATATTGAAGAACTGCTTCATCCAATGGTGCCAATTAAGTTGTCTTCTTTCTTTTTACTCACATATAAATGTGTGATAATGCATGATACACATGTTGCATGTGCATTAAATGAATGAAAATCTTTGATACGCTCTGTTTAAATGTAAGTTGTACAGTGTTGTTGTTACAGCAAATGGAGAACCTGAAGAATGACTTTTTTACTCATACTCATGGTGGCCATAAATCCATCTCCTAAAAGCTGAAAGATGGGAAATGTCTTATTTTTTAATAGACATGAAAATGAGGGTACGGGAATTTGGTTTGGTCCTTACAACTCATCTGTTTTATATCTTTTCTGGGAGTTTTTCATGAATAAAATGAACACTTTATTTTGGAAGCATATTTATTGAAGCGTTAGTATTTCATTGGATCAGGATATTCACTATAAGCTTTTTTAAAGATTATTTTGGGGCTTTTCTGCCTTTAATGGACAGGACAGGACAGCTAAGGGAGAAAGAGGTGGTAGACATGCAGGAAATCGTGACAGGTCGGACTCGAACTCTTGACTTCTGGGTCGAGGCATAAACCTCCAATGTAAATGTATGCATGCTCTACCAGCTGAGCCAACGCGCCCACATATCCATTATAAGCTTAATCGTTGTATTTATTTATGCTATCTATTTGCAAGTAGAATTCATTACATGACTCACAGCTTTGATAGAGGCCAAAATATGTTATAATGGCACATTACTATGTGTGAGCAGATGTGTTCTTATCAGGAAGTTTATTGTTAGACAGTGCGTAAATGCAGATGAGGTGTCATTCTTCACCCAGTGACACAGTTATGATGTGAATAGTGTGGCGGTCTAAGGACAAGACTGTAAAAAGGACTCAAGGCTTTCTATCCTGAGTGGAGACAAAACAAACATCAGAACTGATTGTTATCACTGTATTTCTAATAACTCTTAACGACCCAAGACGTAGAATCATTTAAGCTTCATTTAAGTTTCAATTCAGGATTGAATGGATTTAATGGCCCTGTTTCTTTCACCTGGATGCCCCTAGTCAAACTGCAACACAATTACAGGCCGAAAAAAAGTGTTTGAACTCAGTAAATCAATGACTTGTATCTGTTATCTTTTGCTATAGTCAGTCTGTCAGTCAGTCTCTGTCTGCTTGTCTGTCTGTCTGTCTGTCCAATTCTTAGGTGATGGTTCTCATTGAGACTCACTTTTATTACTGATCTATCTACCAATTCTGGGGTCAGTTTCCTATATTATAATTAAAGGTAAATCTGGAAAACCAACCGTTTGTCTCCTAATAATGTCTAACTGCCACAGGCTGTCTGCTCGCTTATTCAGCCCCATGCTATTGGTTCATATTATATCATAGTTATTTAAAAAAAAAAAAAATAATTAAAGTATGATAATGCTCTAAAACAGCTGGGTGCTGTATTTGTTTTTTTAGCAAATGTTATTCAAACAGGAGAAAGCGTTTGTTGACGGGACTGTTTTCCACCACGGATTGTGGCCAAGTGGCCTGCTTGTAGTGAGTATTTTCAGTAGCGGGACTAAAAAAACTGCAGGGCCCATGTTCATCATAATAAAGGAACATGTCACCCAGCAATGTGGATCATTGCTGTGTTTTTAGTAGTTTTCCATCAACAATGGAGCTCAATGGCACAGCGGAATAAGCAATAGCGTCTATATATTTTAGACTTTGTTGGCAAAGACAATATTTTTAGCAGGATCAGTTCATTGTTGGCTTTTTGTGTTTTCATGGGTTTTCTTGACAATAAAAAGTATAACTTCAACACAACCAGACTTATCCTTCTTTTAATTAAAATAATTTCAGACTTTTTGCTTGCAACGCACAGGGGAGATCTCTGTTTGTGGTGTGAAATCAGTAAAATGTGCGACAGGACAGCCCAGCAAATAATTGTTTGTTTGCCCTCCCTCCTACACACTCTATCATCAGCAGCACAGTCCAGAGCACGCCTACGCCCGCTCAATCTCGCATCCCCACATTAATCAAATGTAAACAATTCCATTATGCAACACTTCTGTCGGATTTAAAAGATGATCATTGCCACTGAATCTGTTCAAATATTCATTTTTACATTGTGGTTGGTATCATTTCTCATTTAAACATGTTTAAAATGCACCTTCAAAGGTTATGCATAAAGTTACAAATTTACTCTGAATATTTTGGTAAGTAACACTGCTATTACGTGTTTTTGTTAATTTTAAGACATGACTTTTGAATACTTCAGAATTATTTACTATGGAAGTAATAAAGTTAGCTGAGATTTATTTGACAATAAAAAAAATTGATGATTTATTGTGGAAAAACAAAAAAAACTGGACTTTCAGTTATTTGCAGTCCTACTTTTGATCAATTGCTACACAATTGCTCTTCCTAAATAAAAGTTACAGTCCCTTTGCTTGAGTAATCCTACACAGTCAGATGCTGACCTTGTGTGCAGTTTCTCTTTTCATGACACAGCATGTTACACTGAGTGGCCTCAAGTTATGAATGAACATGACTTACAAAAACAACTTCAGCATAGATCTGTCTGAGCAGTGAAATGCCAGATGTCACTTTCAATTCTTTTGGTTGGGAAGCAGAAGGGTGTTGGAACTCACCGGCTGCAGGCGGAGGTTCAGTGTCTGCGCTCAGGTCAGCTGGCATTGCGTAAGTTTGGTCATGTCTTCAGGTTTTTAACCTTCCTTGCTGCCTTTTATGCCAGTTCACCTAAGCATCATTAAGGATTTATTTCAAATGTGAGGTCATAGTTGAATTACATTTAATATTTAAATATATAAATATCTATAGTTGTCTGCTCTGGCAACATGTGTATTGTGCCAATGGAATATTTACAGTTGATGTATGGTTCATCAAAGGAAGTTGCCAGATCTGCTGTAGAAGTACACACCCTGCACTCAAAATGTTGCTAACGTAAAAGTACACAAGCTTTATTAACAAAATGTTAACTGCACTACACTCACTACACTACACTACGCAACTTAAAGTATCACAAATCACTATATTTGACTTACTATAATACAGAAAATAGAAACAGCCGTAGATAACTTCTCTCACACATACAGCAAACATCTCCTGCTACATCATTTGGACCTAGTACAGCTATATGCTCAAGTTAAATTTACCTAGTAGAATTAACCCAGCTGTCGTCTGTAGTGACCTGCAAAAGCATATTCAGCTTATTTTGTTGAAATTGCCAGTATTAAAAGCAAGTTATTGTAAGGAATTAACTCATCATGATCAGAAAATAATGCCAGTCATATTACTGAGTCCTCAAGCTGGTTACGGCTGAATCTATCCCCTCCGCACCTAATTTCTACATTAGTCATCATTGCTGTGGTCAGAGTGGTGATTAATCTCTAAATAAGTAAACAGGAGTTTCTCTTGAAAAGAAGATGAGTCAAGTCAAAAGAGCAGAGTCAAGGAGCTGGAAGGAAAGAAGAGAGACAGGGGCCATGGGGGAGAGGTAATTTGTTATGAGTGTCATCTTGTGAAGGTTAAACCAGTCTGAAGTGGGAAGGTTCATTGAGTGTGAGGGAAAGTAGAAAGGCATCAAACAAGGTAAGCTGATAATAGGTAATGAGGCTGCATGAAGGTGCGAGTAATGGAGAGCCTGTAGAAGTGCCACAGGGAGCGAACTGGCGGCAGACATTCAGCTCTGCACCACAGCTTTTACAAAACCGACTTGTTTAACCTGAGCAGTTCCATCTGACTTCTTATTATCTTCCAGGTCAAACTGACCCGTTTCACTCAGGTAAGTATTAAAGACATTTCATTCAGCATGATACTTTCTTGCCTGAGTTGTTGCAATGAACTTATTAAAATGTTTGGTCACTTTGACCTGGAAATTGAAGCTAAATACGTGTTAAATTGTCCAAATTAAACCAGGATGTGCTTGATCCTGAAATGGCCACTTCCTGTTGCGATTTTTCTCCGGAATATTTCACAAGATGAATTCACAGTTTTTTCCAACAACATCCCAAATCCCTCTTCTCGGAAACATGACAAATCACAATTAATTGTTGTACAGTATGGCTGGAGACTTTCAATACCTCTCACTTTTAAAGTGTGAGGAACACTTAAATAGTCACCTGTAGTTTGCAGGATCATTCAGAAGGACCCGGAGCTTCTCCACAGATACACCTCTGGTTGACTCTTATCCATTCACTTAGCAGAGCAGTATGTCAACAGAGCACTAAAAAAGAATGACAGAGTGAATCAAACAAGACTATTTGTACTATATTGAAGTATACATTCAAAATTCACGTTCAATCATTCCATTTAATTATTGTTATGTGGTGTAAATGGTTGAATGAGTGGAACAGGATGGCACCTGATATTTGGAACCCTACAGCTGCTATAGATGTGTTTTATCACTGTAGGGACATTGAACTACTGTACTATATGACTGAAAATTCTTGCTTTAAATCCATTTAAGGATTTAATGTTAGATGTTACTATGTACCATGAACATGTCACCAATAAATCAACATTAAAGAGAGGATCTGTTTTCTGTACAAATCAGCGGAAAAATGAACGTATTCACAGAAAAGTGTTTAACCATCTCTGCAAATGTGTTTCTTGGGGTTTAATCAATTGATCTGCTTTGTACCCTCTATAAACATGTCTCCAATAAGAGGAGACACTCTGCCCTTTTTGTGTGTTGTTTACCTTTTATAGTAAACATAATTAGTGTGAGTACAAATCTAAAACATTGAAACAGTGTGTTGCTGTCCACAACACATATTAAGGTCATTGTACCTTGAAATGTGTCACACAGTGTGTTTTCTGAGAAGCCAGTGGGAGAGGAGTAAATGTCTCCTGGGTCAGGTTTAAGGCCCATCACACACACTACACACACACACTACACTGACACACACACACTACACTGACACACACACCACACAATACAATCAGCACATGCACTGCACCTGGTAGCTTCCAGGCTACTAACAAGCATTCATACAGTGCAATCCTGTGCTAAAACGTGACTCACTCACTCACTCACTCACTCTCAGTGTTTGAACAGGCCATAGGCAGAGTGACGAAGGCAAATGACGATGGTTTTTATGGCAAAGCAGATTTTATATAAGCCGATGTGGGTTTGTCTCTGCTTTTCCAAAAGATGAAGCATGTGTTTGTGTTTGTGTTGTGCGTTCATCACGGCAAACTTATAATCACCATGTAGGTGTTTTCAAGGTTTTTTCCGTGTCACCGCTGCTCTCTCCGTGGGGAATACTATGAGAAGTTGATGCCACTATTGATTTTTTTGTGTCTGTCCTTTCTTCGTCCGACTGCATCTCAAACATCCCTGAGACAACACTTTAACGTAAATATGCAATGACAACCCAGGATGGGAAGCAAAAAACAGCAATTTGGGTGAATATCACCAAAGCCTTTTCCATCGAGCTAATGGCTAACTGAGCAATAATTATGTTTCTAGGGAGAGCTTTTGCAACGCTGCTGTAATTAATGTTATTAATGAGGGAATCATTTGACTGTGTACTTTGGTAATTGCCTGTAGAGCTGCGCAGGTCTGCCCTGATCAAGCTTTACATTATTCAAACACTGCTACCAGCCCCCATTTGGTGTAATGGATGTAATATCAAAGGAAAGGCAAATTCCACTGTTGTTAATACTCACCTCTGCTACAATAAATAGTGCACTTTGCTGCTGCAGAGACGACACAGATGACAGATGGAAGTTAGACATTAGGCGTGCGTTCCTGACTCTGCTGAAATGTAAATCTTGTCATTGAAATCCGGATCTAGTGAACCAACTGTAGATACAAGTAAATAAATACAAGCATGGAGGCATGTAAAAAAGAACTCAAAGAAGCTGAGCAGTGTGTGGGACCACCTTTGGCTTCTGGAAAAAAGAAAGCTGATTAAGTATGAAAGTGTTCTGAAACACTAAACTCAGATTAAAACATATAGCCTTATCTAGTGCAGTTAAATATCTATCAATGAGTTAATTCAAAAAGCCTTACCAATGTAAATAAAATGTGTATGAATCTTAACTGTGTTCATTTGAAGTCTAATTTCACACAAAATGTGTTTAATGAGATGTATTATATCTTTTGAAATAATTTCTTTTCTTTTGTGGTTTTGCCACAATACATGTTTTTTAGCTGACATATACATTTCTGAAAATGTGCTATCAACACCAAATGGGGCGCTTAACTTTTTCCAATCAGTCCAATGGTTAGGTATAAAATTAAGTCCATATACTAGCCAGCACCACCTGTTTATACAGATGATTTAACTTTGCACCGGGCTGGTAGTGTTCTGGTGTAGCTCTAAACAGTGGACATACAGTACAAACAGAAGACCAACATACAAATGCAGTGTGGTCCTATTTCCGAGGGTGTATAATTCATACGTAGATGAACTTGTATTTGACATACAACTTGGAGGGTATGTGATTTCTTGGAGGCTTGTTTAAAATAATTAATGTACAGTTAAATAAATATTTGCCATTTAAGACATTTAAGCTTTACAGTAGCATGTTGCGACAAATTCATTTTGGAAGGCCTGTGTATAAATAGGTTTATCTGATTTGGTGGGCGATCAAAACCAACATCTGTTGAAGTGGAGAAAAAAAAACAAGGTGAGCAAACATCTCCTGCTCTCACAGCGCCCAGGCCTCAGTGTGCAGTCCATTAGTGTCCAGCACCTCTCACCTTTCCCCCAGTTTGTAATCAGCCTTAAACTGACTGAGGGCTTCACAGCTTAAACAACAGGACATTATTACAGTTGATGGTCCACACAAGGAGCAAGTGCAGTAACCTGCTGCTGTGTGAAAGGTGTTGTTGAGACCTGAGCATGATCAGGCTGCCCAACAGAGACAAAACAAGACTTATTTAAGTAATCCAGGGTGAAACCGTCCCAAAAAGAGCCCAAATAAAGTGCACAGACCTGTGACCAAAATCTAAGCTAAAGGTCCATGGCATAATAAGATATCAATTGTAACAAAGTTATTGTATAGAAAAATGCAACATCTCACTATACTACTGCTGTATTACATAAAATATGTACTGTACATATACTTTGAGGTGTATGCTACATGTATGCTACATGTATGTCTGCACATCGCAATACATATTTTATATTAGTACATATGTACTGTATTAGTATGTGTATACAGTGTATACATATCTGCAGACTTGCACTACTAAATTCTTTACTTCTGCACACATATTTTTGCGGAGAGACCAACACAGTATTGTAATGTATCTAATGTAAATAGTTTATGAATGTCAAGAATTATTTGAATATTTTGCCATGTCAAATTATTTTTGAACTGCTCAAGAGCTCCTCAAGCGGTTTCTTTTACTGTTGCAACATGTTCATTTCTCTGTTGGTTATCAGTAATGTCTTATCTTATTTCCATACTAAAGGTCATTAAATATAGTTTCGGGAATCACCATTTACAGTACATTGAACTGTACATGTTTGTCCTGATCACTCAATCCAATGATAATAGAGTGACTGTATGTGGGCCATGTTCAAAGTAGAATTTACCAAGTTGATACAGATTGGAATATGGCAGTGTAAAGCTAGAAGTAGGAGAGGTATTGGAAAAGAGAATGCACAAAAAACCTTTCAACTGTGGCCTTGTAGGGATAATGTCTGCGCTGACTTCTTTTCTTTTTTGAACAAATGTAAAGCGTTGTTTTCATGAAACACTAGCAAATATGTATTTTTCAAAGCACACATTGCTTTGAAAAAGACATAACAGTGTGACAGTGAGCCAGCATACACACTACACAGACCCTGAAACTGAATCTGCTGAATGAAATTCAGCCACCATTAATTTTATTAATTACACCTGTGCTTTTCCTACATAGACATGTGTAATGTAACATATTGCCTGACATATTAATGTTATCAATACATGTCATTAAACATTACATTAACCATGTTCATTGTTGATGTATTAACAATGAACATGGTTAATGTCATATTTTTGTCTGGAAATAAAAACATTTTAGTAGACATTTAGTGGTGTGCTGATGTCATTTTATAGAAGCTGTGAAAAAACTTTTACAAGGAGTAGATATCCATGTATGTATCCAAACACGCCTGTGGGTCTTCTGGTCCACGATAGTATACGAGTTCCTGTGTGGTGCTCTGATGCCGTCAACCCACTACCTGTTTAAACAGCCTGGCAGATAAACTGATGTGTTTGTGGCTGCAGAGGCTACCAGAGCAGACACGCTTATTATCATCACTCTTCTCGCTCTGTCACACGCCCGTACATGTGACCACGACTGCTTTGCTTCTGAATCACAATTTCACAATTGTAGATGTGGATGAGACAAAAAAATGAGGCAACAGTCTATTCAACCTTTTTCCTTAGCGCATAAATACACACACACACACACACACACACACACACACACACACACACACACACACACACACACACACACACACACACACACACACACACACACACACACACACACACACACACACACACACACACGAATATGTTATCAATAAGAACCTGTACCAGGCCAATGGTATCTCTCCATATGTCAGTCTCATTCCCTCCATAGCTTTCTCTTTCACACACATGCAGAGTGCGCAAACAGGATTTAAATTTGTCTAGTTGTAAATTAAAGGTATTTTCCGGGTACAAGGTACTTTCTTTCTCAAGGTGCCATTAGTCTCTTCAAACAGAGCCATCTGCACTCTGCGGAAGGAGGCTGGGACAAAGTAAAGAAGATGTAAAAATGCAAAAACAAGTCAAGTGCAATGAGAGGAATTGAATGAAAGTGCTACAGTAAAGACACGTGATGGAGCCATAGCTGAATTTCATTTCTTTATTCATTCTTGTAGAAAATGTACATCAAAGGCAATACTATACAAAATAGAAAAATGGCACACGTTACTCACAACTTCAAACGTTTAAACACAATGAGGGCTATATAATACTGCTTTCGCATTTCAAAAAACACGTACTAAAGTGCAAGATTTTCCATTCTTTTACTCATTTAAATACATTTGGAGGATTGTTTTGTCTTTTCACAGAAGTTTTTCTTGTTCACAGCATTTCCAAAGCCTCATCCTAACTTGTGTTAAGAAATAATAAAGTGCAGATACAGGATGCATGAGACACGTTTCTAGCATCACACTTTGTGTTCGTTAAAAGCATTGACTGTCGATTCTAAGCAGATTGTCAGTGGTGACAGGATGGTTTGTCTTTTTGCTCTTTCTCTTCTCACAAACTAACACTCACACACACAACACACACAAAAAGAGCCCTAGCACCATTTTAGACTTCACTTGGTGACCTTGACCGGTATGCCTTGTTGGTCTGAAAGCAGCCACAGAGAAGCACGTAGATGGAGCGCTGGATCTCTGCGTTTCTGTAGGCGTAGATGATGGGGTTGATCATGGAGTTGTAGGTGGCTGGTAGCAGTGTAGCGTAGGTGTACACTGATGGATACTCCTTCTCGCCCACCAGGCAATAGATGGCAAAGGGCAGCCAGCTGGCACCAAATGTCCCTAAGATGATGGCCAAAGTGGAGACCCCCTTCTTAGTTGCGACGTAATGTGACGTGGCAAAAAAGTGCTGCTGGAGGGCGATCTGGTGGGCGTGGTGGCAAACAATCTTGCAAATCTTGAAGTAGAGGGTCAGCATGAGCATGAAGATGACAAAGAAGGAGGTGGCCAGGAGTGTGACATTGCTCCGGGTCAAAGGACGCACGATGCTGCAGGAGGCTGGATCGTCCAGGCAGTTCCAGCCGATAACTGGCAGCAAGCCCAAAAACAGAGACACCCCCCAGGTACCCAGTAGCATCAGGTGTACATACTGCAGCGTCTTCTCTGAGAAGTATGTCAGGGCGTTATAGAGGGAGAAGTAACGGTCCACTGTGATGGCCAAAAGGCTGCTGATGGACGCAGTAAAGGAGGCCACCAGGAATCCTACAGTGATAAGACTGATAGTCTCAGAGGATATCACATACTGAAACACAAAGTTCAGGATTAATCCCATGCCGGCCAGCAGGTCAGCTGTGGCCAAGCTTCCAATCAGCACGAACATAGGAGTTCTTAGTGTCGGTGTGTAGAAGATAATTGCTACCACTATGGCGTTTTCACAGGCGATGACAGTGCCTGACATGCAGAGCATAATGTCCCACGGATTGATGGGGAAATCCAACGGGGCAGTGGAGAACTCCAGGCTGCTGTTGCGCTCTGGAGAATCAGCTCCCATCCATGGGAGAGCTTCTCCAGCCACAGGGACCGCAAAGGACTCGTTGACCACTAACGACTCGTTCATGTCTCAGCGCTGTCGTCTTTTTGTCCTGAAGGCATCAGGAGAACAAGTAGATTGTTTGTTAATAAAATATTAACCACAAATGAAACTTAAACTGCCCTGTAAGTTTACTTACACACTGAAATACACAAGTGCCAAATGCAAAAGTTCATATTAAAAAAAGCACAGCATTTACCAATGCCTACAGTATGAATTTAAACAATAGTCATGCAAAAATTACAAGGAAAATCCACCTGCTCTATAGTGAGTAAATATTTAAACAACTCTAGTTATATTTCACATACCTACATATATGAAATCCCTGGATTCACCGCTTTTAGATGGAATATCTTAAACTCTCTCTGCATTAAACTTTAAAAGCTCTGTTTTTTTAGCTTGAACAAACATCTGCTTGTGATACGTTGACTTTACCTTCAAAAACCACCAGCGTGACATAATTTAAATTCTATTTTAGGGTGGATTTACCCTTCAGAAATGATTTTAATAGTGAAGCAGCAGCAGCAGCAGCAAAATGCAGGGGAGCTGTCCGTGGTGCTGAAACCACAGCAACACTTTCCGTTAAAAACTAATGATACTTCAATTAACTTACAGTGTGATCGTGGTGCTTAATAATATACGCATTAGTATTTATGTCCACTAAGGAATATCAAATAAAACATTTGCAACTGGCATAAATATCGTTTTGTAAAACGATTTCTGAAAAGTAATAGAATACGTACCTCCGTGACAAAACGGTATGAGCCGAAATTTTCGCTGAAATCGGAGCCTCTCGTTCGAGAAAGTCTACAAATTCAAAGTAGAAGGGAATGCTCCCCTTTTTTCTCGCTCCTTTGGACCCTCTCAAGTAAAGCCCTTGACTTTGTTGTGCTTCCCACGCATGGGACAGACACCCAGGGCAGGGGTGGTGTGAAGCATTGGCCGGTGTTCAGCCCGGCGAGGAAGATGAATGTGAGGAGGAGGAGGAGGAGAGGGGACCGACCGGAGACGCTCGGAGAGCTTTAAATCCGCCTGACGTCACGGCAGAAAGAGAGAGAGAGAGAGAGAGAAATTCTCTGTCAGACTCTCTCTCTCTCGACCCTGAAAGCCCGGTGTATCTCAGTGTCTCACACCGAATATGTGGAGTAAGTGAACTTGTCTTAAACACCTTCTAATGTTACTACTGTTATTTCAAGGGCAAATCTGTGTGAAGTAAAAACCTCAATACAGAAACGTGCTATAAACCTTGAAATATGTAATAACATCATGAATGGTAACAAGCCTGAGCTTACTGCAAAGTTATCTTGAGTGTTTTGGTAAATTAATAAATTAATGGTATCCCAGAGTTTCATACCAATAATATATGTGGGATGAGTCTTAATTTAGTGCTCCATGATCATCCACGTGCTGTTCCGTCCCCTTTATTCTTACAGCCTGGACTTAATTTTTTATTTTATTTCTAAGATTATGTTGTGGGCATTTTTAGGTCTTTATTTTGACAAGACAGCTGAAGAAATGAAAGTGGAGACAGAGGGGTTATGACATGCAGCAAAGGGACACAGGTCGGAGTCAAACCTGGGCCCGCTGCGTCGAGGAGTAGAACATGCTAAATATGTGCTAAACCGTCAATGTGGGGATGTTAGCATGCTAATGCTAAGATTTTGCTACCTCTGCAGCGTTGTGGAGGAAGGTCTGGCAAAGCGAGACTATGATTAGCTAGCTCAAAGCAACACACGTGGGGGCCGTAGACTCTTAATCTTATGTGTGTCTTTTCAGGTAAACTAGACAAGTCTTTATTTAGTTTAGTGTTAATCATGCTAGCCAGTATGCTAGCTGTCTGAATGTGTTGCCAAGGCAACAATAGTAGGCTTTCCCAGGTTTGTTCAGCTGTAGATAATTATTGGGTTGGAAGTAATATCATTGGCAATAACTTGCATAAATAATTAATGTTACAAGTAACGACTGTAGTTTAACCAGGGGCGTTTCTAACTTGAGAAGGTTTGGGGCTTAGCCCGGACCTATTTAACTAAACTGACTAAAATGCAAAATGGGGATTGGCCCATGTTTATTTTAGCTGATTTTAGTAGGTAAATAGCACCAATATTTGGCCTAATCAGAACTGGCCTGTCAATCCTGCAGATTTGTGTGGTGACCTACCCCAGAAATCCAGAGTTCTCGCAAGAGCACAATTTGAATTTGCTCAGCAAAGTTACCCTGGCATCGAGTAATGCTGCTCATTAACTATACCCTTGTAGCCAAGCTGCACCAATCACATCGGTGTATCTGATATGATCGCCAGAGGTGAGCTAAACAGATGGTGATTGGTTGTAGTGTTATCCGATTGCGAGTAGTTATGGTGCTGCCCCTCGAAATGGGCGACAGCAGAAATACACGGCGAATAAATGCGTCACATCTGCCGCAGAATGTCCACAGCACAGTGCGTCCATTACGTGAAGCACAATGAAATAAGGCAACTTATGATTTCGGGAGTTTACATAGGCTATTGTACGGTTTCATATTTGTCAGTCAACTTTTCAAAATACAATTGGTGCTACACTCTTCACATTCAGGACTGAAGCCCCGGCAAAATTGGCTGAGCCACGTCTGAGTTTAACAAGTCAAGTGTCTAGTGTAGTGTTTGTTGTGGGGCCATGGAAGAAAGTAAGCGTGAGTTACAGCAAGAGTGGACAGATAAATGGAGCTCATGTAGGCGTGACAGATGGTCTGGAGTAGAAGACCTGCTAACAAGCTAATGCACAAAAAGCTGTGATCTAACTCTGATGGTACAGTAAATTAACAACCTCAGTTCAGCACCAAGTTGCTTTCCATCATTGCAGAACCAGTTTCTAAGTACTGTGTTTTGCATACCTGCAATGAATTATCTCAGAGTGAGACATGCCACGACCAGGCTAAAACACTGAACCAGAATGTGGGATATCTGTTGTTTACCTAGGAACAAACATCTTGTTCAACCCAGTAGGTACTGATTGTACTGTACTTCTCTTACTCTTTGTGTATTTGGCTATAGCCATCACTCTTTTTCCTCTCTTTGAAACATTTTGAAAGTTCTGATCTTTTCTTCTCATGTGCCTGTAATTTACAAACCCACCTTTAACTTAATTATCTGCTCTTATTCACCACAATGTTTACATTTTTATTCTTCAGGAGAATTGTGATTCATATGAACATAAATCTGAAGATTTCTTAATAGTTGCAGCCAGTTATTTGGAGGATATCTATTTTCTCTATTGCCAAATAGAGCTACATTTATGGGACTGTTATGAGGAAACAACATATCTTACCAAAATTCTTGTACCAAAACATATTTATCTCTATCTTATGCACCAATTAAAGGTTGATAAAAAATGAATGAAATGTGGAGAGACAGGGTAAGGTAGGGGGAAATTCAAAGCAGCATGGCAATATGGTAACCAGTTTTGGTTTCCAGGCAACAGCTGTTTGGCCACCTTTTGTCAGTGGAGAGGGGGTTGTCTACATTCATAAGCTAAGTGGTCACATGAAGTGCCTAGTGACTCATGTCAGAGACCTAGGCGGATAACTAACCACACACAGGACCAAAATACATCTCAGAATCATTTCTGATTGTCTGTGATGGACTAAACAAAGAGAATTTCTACCTAAATAGAAGCACTGCACTACACAAACATATTCAGTTATTTTTTGGGAAAACCAAGAAAAAGCTGCCCCCAAAATATCAGTGACTAGATACAGTTATTCATCAATACCCATGTGTGCTGAGAGGTTTCAATGTAATGAGACACCGGCCATTAGAAACATGAAAACATGAGGAAGATCAGGGCCTTACACAAATCTCTTTTCCCTTCAAAACAGCCCCTAACACCCTCCAGTCCCACAGCAGGCAGATACAGAGAGCAGTGAGCTCATTTTTAAGAGTGCACACACGGTCTCACATGCTCATACACAAACATACCCTTTACATTAAGCCCCTATAAAGATACTTACTCAGGAAAAGTTGATGTCTTCAATTAGAACGAGAAGAGGCCAGTAATGAAGCTGCAGAGTGAGGGAAAATTCAAATCATGGAAGATAGTACAGTGTAGTGGATGGTTATGGTTCAACAGGTTGAGAGGAAAACAGATGCGCAGTAGAAGACTATGAACACATTGCAGGGATACCTTTACTATAAAGAGGCAACACCTCAATTTACCCAAAAATGTCTACTTCTGCTTCTCACAAAAACAAACAGTTGTATTCACTTAGACACACTATTGCACCTGAAAAAAAATCAAATTAGTAAATTACTTACAAAAGGAACAGTCACGTTGTCTTATAAAAGGTGTCTGAGGCACAGCCTTGATTTTACAAATGGGCCCAAACAACACAAGAGGACTGAAGCACGTGAGAGAGAGGTGAGATAACCTTCTCTCTTTAGTTGATATAATTTAAGTCCTGGATTGTATTTTACATATCTGCAGTGCACGCTCAACATTTCACAGCAACTTAATTATAATGATAGTGCTACAGGGTTTGAAAAATATGAAGCATATTCTGTCTGATCCATCTTTCTTAAAATTAATTTGGTTTTAAATGCAGTGAAGGATTTTGGTTAAAACATCTGCAGCCTCTGCCCCCCCCTCCCCTCCAACCAGCCAGTTTGCTGACTGAAAGTAAATATGTATTACAGGAAAGGCAGTATTTCACACATTTCACATTTTTAGAAACTGTTTGAAAGCTGAGTTCTAAAGCTAAAGTAAGTGAGAGCAGTGAGAAGGAGAAAAGGTGAACAATGCAATACATGTTTTGAGAAGAACAATAGAGCACAGACACATATAAAGAAAGGAGCAAAGAGGGAAAAGGACAGTGTTCCCGAGTGCTCAATCAAATGCCACATCATGTTTATACTGTTTGTACATGTTTAATTTAGAACTACTGGTCATAATCAGAGGACATCAAATAAATGCATTTAGAAAAAAACAGATTTTTTAGGTGTGCAGCTTTGTAAACTAAGAATGAGATTTGATAAAACCCCCAATATCAAAGTCTCAGTGATGTGAGAAAAAAGGCAAACAACCTGGATATACATTTACAGTACATGACTTACGTTATGCAAGCCAATTGTTTCAAATAGTTTTTTGAGAGCAATTAAGGATAAACAATATATATCCTGGTCATGGCACAGTGGTTAAACAGAATAAATTAAAAACAAAGATTATAACTCAAAGCACATCTGAAATGGAATTTACTGAATCAATCATCATAATCTTTGGGCCTGCCATCATATTAATTATATTCTATAATAATATTGTTTCTAACACTTAAGATGCAAAATACTTAAAGATCCCATATTGTAAAAAAATAAAAAATAAAAATGTTTTATGATTATAAAGCAGGTCAAGGTGCGGTATAAATATTGTGAGATTGAGAAATGCACGCAGCCCATATTCAGAAACTGTGCCTATAAACGAGCCGTCAGAACTTCCATACAACAGTGATGCCGTTACTGTGTTGTTACAGTCATTCCCCGGCTCCATTGTGGTGCAGAAAAACAGAGGGTGCAGATGCGGAAGACCAGGAAATGCTGACCAATCAGAAATTACTGTTTTTTTTTTTAAGAGGGGGACTTAAAAAGACAGGCGCTAAAAAGGAGAATTTCAGAAAGATGCTGAATACAGGTATACTCAAATATTTGAACATAAAATCACTTTAACATGTTTTAGTAGAAACCTGTAATTCATATGAACATGGAAATTAGCATAATATGGGACCTTTAACAGTAAAAAGTATATCAATATACATGTTCCAAACAAACATTTAGTTAAATAAATTTAATTAAAAGAGTTTCAATCTAAATTTAAGTGGAAAAAAACAGAATAAATAAAAAGCACCAAATAGGTACCCTGTTGAGGCATGTCTGAATGAATAAAAACAAAACTGACATAACTGAATAACATTTGAAGCTATTACTGTAAAACACACAAATCCCTGTTAAAAAATGAAATAAATCAACCCGCATAGTTGAGTCCAAATACAGGACACATGTGTTGTATGTGCAACTTTATGGACTTTCTACTCCCAGCACTGGATCCGATAATCTGGATTTGCACATCGGTAACAGAGATCCAGTTCTCGATGTCTGTGTCTCACATGTATCTGTTCTTGACGTACTCCCTGTACATCAACATGTCGTCCCTGCACAGCACCCTCACCTGACCCTGCCCCGTCATCACATGGCTCTCAAACTCCTCGCGGCTTTCTCTGTTGACCTGCGGGGGAGAAACAGCGCAGATGCTGTCCTCAGGGAAGCAGGACACCGGCTCTCTGAGAGAAAGGGACAATATGGAGGGAGAAAGACAGAGGCAGAAGCATGTTCAAATAATGGCTGTTGTGGAGAACATAGCACAATTAGTATACAGTAATCTATAGTTGTCACAAGATACTAAAAAGATGCACTAAAGACTAGAAAAATGTTTTAATCCAACCAACATCATCTTGTGAAAATGTACTGGAGAGAGTGAGTCATTAGGATGACTCATAATAGAAACATAAGGATTGCAGAGATGGGTTTTTTAAAGGTGGAATCACTCATATTTCCGCTGAAACTAGACTGTAAAACATTTCTGGTCTTAATCTTAAAGGGAGATTTATTAACTGCGTGCTACACAGGTTATCCACTCAGTCAGCTAGTTCAACAGCAGCTGAGGCCCCGGAGAGCAGCTGCTCAGACACATGGTTGCATTACAAATGCACCTCCATGATTATTGGCTGTATCCAAAAAACAACAGAAGCTCTGGTAGAACGAGGGAGCTTTAAAATTAGGAATTTAAGTATGCCAGGGTCCAGGCACCCAACTTGAAACCAAAGATGCACTGTCACAAAGTGACCAAGAGGCTGAGAGGGTTAAACATATGTTTATGGACCAGCTGAAGCCAGGTTTTCATCCAAATGTAGCGCACATTTGTATTTAGGAATTGTTTCATCAAGATAACAGCTTGTTGTCCAGTTAAGTGCCATTTAGTCTCGCTTTGCCAGACCATCCACACGCTGCAGAGCGGAGGAGGGTCGGACTAGTCCACATAGTATTCTGGGATGGGAGAAAAACGTGCTCTGGTTTATTGGCATTTCTTTAAACCAATCACAGTCATCTTGGAGGTGCTAGGCACTGGACAGAGCCGCTTCAAAATAGTTGCGCAAGACAAAACTCCAATTGGACAGATCTGTCCAATTTGTCTGTACAAATGTTTTGCTCTGTGAAACAGACCATTGTCTTGATTTGTGTTTTGTCTGTTGACTTGTGGAGACACTTCCCACACAGCTGACACCTCAGCAGCTCCAGCAGATAATCATTACAGCCTGTCAACAAGTGAAGTGATGTGAAATGTAGAGTAAATCAGGGAATAAAAAAATGTTTTCCTTCCTACACTTGTCCCACTTGCAGAAATTGATCAATAGAACATTTAGTAAATGACAGATTTTCATGTTTTCACAGAATTATGATGTAAATTTAAGTGTCTACATTTTTTCAAATCAAAATATTTAATTTTAAAACACGTTAAATCTTGCTGAATCAACTACCAGGTTACAAGGTGTAAAGGTGGCCATAATTACACTACAGCTTGACAACATGAATACTTAAAAGAAAGTGACGGATCTGTCAATTCATCTGGATCTGTGACTTAAAAGCTCATTATAATTTGAGGCGGAAACAAATCACCACACCTCACTGATGCGGCTCAACAGGAATCCGCCACAGTAATCACAGCCTTTCCGGTTTTATCCCCACCAAATAAGTCAGCTTTGCCTATGCTTGATCAGTCAATGGAGGCCCTACACAGAGGGAGATGTCAGACTAGGGTTCCAAATGGTGAAAACGCATTTGGGGTGTTGTAAAAGCGTCTTAGAATAGCACTGTTGCACAACAAAAGACACACCTGCCAGGGGACATGAGGATGACAACGGACGGACGGACTAATGAATGAGTGATGAAAGTTGAATTTATAGGCCTACGAGGAGGGATGCAAACTGAACAAAAATGAGAAGATGTTGAGATTCCCTGCTGACTGAGTTTGCTCTTGCACACAAAGCCAACATCTGCATGTCTGCCACATTTTTCTAAAGTATTTCGTTCACTTGTGCTATATTAAAAATGTAATTTCCTTTGAGCAAACATTTATGTAAAAAAGAATTGCATGTTCAAAGAGAGACACAAAAAGTGATGTGTTCACTCTAAAAAGGTTGTAAACAGAACTCTAAAGATTGAGTCCGAGGACCAAAAATCCATCCAACGTCCTATCCTTCAATCTTCTCTCAAGTCACCAATTTCCATGTTATCATCATCACAAAAAGACGCACCACGAGCGAGTAATCAATTTAACTGTCCAAACTGGGCTTCATAAATACTTTTACTAAAAACTACAAGACAGAAGCACAGTTCCTCAGAGACTGCAAGGGTCAGTTATGAATATGTTTGTATGATCGGTTTTCTTTTAAAGTGACAGCAAGGCAGTTTTGATTACCTCAATGTCTAGCAGCTGAATTCTGGACCAGGTGAAGTTTATGGAGGGAATTGTGAGGGAGACCAAAGAGGACAGCGTTCCAGTAATCCAGACGGGAAGTGACAAGACTGTGGACAAGGATGGCAACCATGCATGGGGGGGATTGATGTTTTGTGGGTGGAAGTAGGCAGACCGGGTAATGTTATTGATGTGGGATTGAAAGGATAGTGTGCTGTCAAAGATGACACCCACACTCTTAAACTTGGGGTAGGGTAAATCGGAGCAGTCATCAATAGTGAGAGAAAGACTGTCGGTTTTGGATAGAGTGGATTTGATGTCAATGAGATGAACCTCGGTTTTATTACTGTTATATGAGGAAGTATTGGGTGAACCAGGTGTTAATTTCAGCATTAACATGTTATCTCGCTTAACATCTACGCTAACTATGGAGTAAAAAAAATGGTTGTAGGGGTTATGTGCTAAACTATTCTTGGCTGCTGGATCGTCTTATTTAGTGTACAGACATTAAAGTTTTTTAAAGATCATTTTTGGGGGGAATTTTAGGCATATATTACATAGGACAGACAAAGACAGGAAAAGGGGGAGAGAGAAGGGAATGATACGCAGCAAAGGGTGGCTGCTGCGCCAAGGCCCACGCCTTTGTGTACAGTTATATGTATATATACCAAGAGCAAAAAGAGAATACATTTTAAGGAGATATCTTTACAAGGCCTTTTGTCATTGTTTGAGAATGTGTGAGCGAGAGCGAGACGTGGAAAAAAGGAGAGCAATACAAGGAGGGAAATTGCTAAAGTGTCTGTATGGCTGCACATTGCCATCCCACGTGTGGTTGAATTTTGAATCTGGCTAAGAAGAAAAAAAACGCCTACTGGTTCAGGGCAACAGCGAGTGGGAAGGTGAAAGGGTGGACTGACAGGCAATTAGTAGGGATGACAAGAAGTATGGTTATAAAAGATGGAAATTCAACCCATAGCTAGAAGACTCCCTGGAGAACACTTAGAGCGGGTAACTATGTTCACTTGTCCCATGGCAGCTGGGACATTGTGAGACCCCTCTCTCTCTCTCTCTCTCTCCCTCTCCCTCTCCCTCTCTCTCTCTCCCTCCCTCTCCCTCTCCCTCTCAACCTATTCTTCTCTGTACTGGGTACTGGCTCTGTACCTTCTCACTCTTTCCTGGCTGACGTTGCCTCATTCAACATGTTGGATGTTGTGCGGTTCAGGCTCTAGCTGTTTGACATCCTCCTGGATCCATCTTTTTCATCTATGTTCACATTATGTATGATTTTGTCATTTGGATTGTCTGTATTGTAATTTAAAATTGTCTTCTCTGTAAACACAACAACAATCTACTGCACATCGGTCTGGTAAAATTGACTTGGTATTTCAAATGGTGGGATTATAACTCCAAACCCATATTGCAACTTAATGCTGAACATCACACGTGAGTGAGGATTATTGAGTTTGGGTTTTTCTTTTTGTCTGCGTGTGTTTGGGTTCACTAGTCACATGTTTTACTCACAAGCAGATGATGTTTGCCAGGTTTATGCGTTCAGTTCTTTCCACCCTGTGCTGGCTCTCGCCCAGATGTGCAAACCTGCAGACAAAAACAACAGCAAAATGAAATAGACAAATATTCCTGCAAAATACGCCAAAAGTCCACAGTATGTGCATATACTAAACATATGTTTGTCTCTGCCTAATGCACCTATCTTCATGATGAGTCATTAAGAAAAGGTAATTGGGTCACAGCGTTATTAATCTCTAAAGGACCCTTTCATTTTAGGTTGTACTTTCGATACAAATACTCTGAGATGATCTTAACATGTCTGTTGGGATCTTAAATGTCATCAAATCTTAAAAATTTCCCTTAGGATATTTTTCTCTTGCGAAGACACAATATTATAAAACAGTTTAGAGTTCCCCTCTGGTTCTTGCTTATGGTTATTTAATATTAATGCACTGATTAGCAGAGCTTTGGCTGCAGCTAACATCTTTAGAGCCATTCCAACTTTCAGCCTCGATATTGAGTAGAGTTTTATTCTCATTGTGTGCCACTACAACAGGAAGATATGAAATTTTTTTTTTAAATTTAATTCCCCTTTTGCAATAACACGTCTAAACCTTTTTGACATGTTAAGACAGGGAGATGTCAGGTCTGGTAAATCTCAATAATTCTAAAGCCATGATCAATACTATATTAATCAACTGTTTAGGCTATTTGTCATTTTTTAAATGTGGGGATGTTAGTTTAAGTATCTGTCTGCCTTTCTTTCATTACTGATCTCTTACATCTCTCGACATGCACAGATAATTCCTCAACCAGTTGCTTTCAGTTTATCTGAACATAATGACATAGTTATAGAGAGCAAGGACATTTTTTAAGCAACATTGATTTTGACACCATACTGAAAAGCCAACATGTCTGGTGTTTGCGTTGGATCCTGATCTGTGTCCACACAATCTTTTGTTCTCCGACATGTTATTCATGTTTGGTTCATGTAGTTCAATTTCAAATGAATGGTCCAGACAGTAAATTACATTTTTATGATTTGCAATGCTCATGAACTTAAACATTGTATTTGCTCAAATATAAGTGTGTACTTTTTAATCTAAAAATGGTAAATAGTTCTTCCAAGAAAAGACCATACACTGACTACTGAAATAATGGACTGGGACAGTCATCCTCAGTGGGTTTAGCACAGCAGCAGCAAGCTCTTAACGCTCCATTAAATGCATCACACAGTATTAAAAGTACAGTTTGCATCCAAAGGACAGATAGCTGTGTTCGTTGTGACGGCAGCTATTCACTCTAGCTCATCAACATGGTTGGGAGCAAACAGGGAGAAAAGGACAAGATGAAAGAGAAAGGCCAGCCAGGACATTAGACTTGGGGAGTTAAGGAAGGGAGACGAGGACACAAAGCAGTGAGTTCACAAATGGGATGCACACAGCAGGGCAGAGTTGACAAGGTCATTGACATTTTTTTCAAGACCAGTTAAATGGGCAGATGCAGTCAGTAAACAAGGCTGCTGATAGCTTCAACTTGGCACCAAAACATGCTAGACCTACAGTATACTGAGAGCTAAAGGCAAAAAACTAATGCAGCTTGAGTTGGTAGATATGACCCAACAAGTACCCAGCATTTGTTTGGTTGTGTTTTATTTTCTCTTGCCTACAACAACCAATCAGCAAACCGTTAGAAACACCTCTCAATATTATGCAGTCTAGTTCAACACGCCTGCAAGCTACAAACTCACTAATAAAAAAATTAAAAAATACATATGTTATCTTAAGACCTCTCTATCAGTGTCAATTAAAAATTAACAAGTTAGAAGTTTACCTAATAAAGTGGTCCCTAAGTTTCTGAGTTTCTGCTCCCTTGGAACGGAGTTCTGCAAGAGAAGCATGACATGCCTCGCTCGCCTACAACTCGATGACTACTACATTATCTAAAGTAGTAAAATAGTAACTTAAAATATTGTTAGAGCCCTATACACTGTGGCCAGCCATTTTAAAATGTGTGCATTAGTTGTAATATCAGTGCATGTGTGTGCAAGCCTTGTGTTTATTACCTTTCATAAATGAGCAGGTCTTTCTCAGCAGGAAACTCAGACAGATTGAGTCCATAGGGCTCCTTAACTGACTGCTGCTGGATCTCCTAAAGAGAGGAGAAGGGAAAGATAAAGAACCACAGTACATGCGCAAGTGACCGAGACAGAGAAACACAAAAAGATTTTAACAAAAGTTTAAATGGAACTTATAAAGGAATGTTAAGAATAATACAAACAGATATGTGTAAGTAGGTAAAGCCCGTCCAATCAGCAAATTAAATAGCAGCAACTCAAAATATGAAATGACACAGACAAGGTCATCAGGTCCATCCGCTTCTCTACAACTAATTCCCTACTTAACATGGCCCCAGGAGTGTAATTTAAGTAACTATAAATGTATTTTGATTGTTGGTGTCTGATGAGGTGGTTTCATGTTCAGGGACAGTGTCCGCATGGGGGACTTGCACACAGTGTCCAAAGGTTTGTAGAGACATAATATTTAGACATAAACAAGAGATCAGTTTGAAACGGTCAGACCGGTTCAGACTCATTCTAGGCTTTACATAAGGGCTTTACATTAAAAAAAGGTTATTGTTATATAATTAGGAAGTTTGAAAATCTATTTACAAAAAAAGCCACAAAAATTGGGGCAAAATCAAGTTGGAAGATAATAAAATCATAACCAAGGGCCATTGATCATGAGGGTATGCTTAGGTTGGAAACACACTCTTGCACAATATATGAAACAAAACCTTCTATTAAAAATCCAATTAACCAAAAGAGATTAATGTGGTTTAATCACCTTAAACTATGACAAGAGGAAATAAAACTCCTGCCAAGGATAATTCATGATTACACAACACTATGAGAACAGAAAGCAAGAACATCCTAGGATGTATGCATCTTTAAAGTAAGTAACATTAGGCCCAAATTATAAAAATAAAAATAATTTCTGCATTTCGTTTTATTAAAGTTTACCAAGATGTCCAATCCAACCAGCAATGATATTAGGTACTTCTGTGATCCATTCAGCATTCCTATTAAGCTCAAGGCTGATGATCAAATAACAGCTCAGTGCAACAGTAAAAACAACAGAAAGACTTTTCTGGAAACCTGATGAACCACGCAAACAACAGCAGAGTGAGGTGGATTGAGACCAAGATGATGAGACTGCAGTAGACATGTGCTCACCCAAAACCAGGCGATCGAAGAGGCGAGAAAACATTGTCTGGTCTGATTAATCTCTGTTTCTGTGTTCACATGCTGGTGGTAGGGCAAGAATTTCATGTAAACAGCATGAATCCATCTTAACTGGTGGTGTGGTGGGAGATTGCGGGGATGGTGTTATATTGTGGTTGTTAGTGTTTTTTGGCACACATTGGACTCTTTCATAACAACTGAGCATGATCCGACTACTGCAGTGTAACCCATGGAAACAATTGATCGCCTATATTATGGTTTATGTAATGTTATATTGTGATACGTGCACACTATTGTGTGATTCATAGAAAGTGGTTTGATACACCATTTACAGAGCCAATAACCATAGGATTTTTAATTGACAATAGGACAATTATGGCCAAAATGATAATCATGATTATTTTGATCAATATTGAGATCACAATTATCATTATTATTTGTTGATTTTAACCAAAACAAATTTTATTGTCACAGGCTATTTATGATATTTAATGGATCAAAGTCTTAAAGCTAAGTCCACTAAAGTGGGCTAAATGTTCAGTTTTAAGTCAGCAGCCACTTTTCACAAGCTCTTTTATTAGAACAGATTGGGATTAAAACAAAATGCAAATACAAGGTTTCCTTCCCTGTTTGACAATATACAGCTGCAACACATGTAAATGAAAATTATCTGAAATAAATAGCAAAGGATATATATATTTTTCTTAATTATCTCTGAGAAAGCTCCTTCACTTGTTTTCAACAACAATAACCAACTGATTAAATGAGATAGGGAGGGAAGATGAGTGCAATGGACAGACTGACGGCTGACTCATTATGAATGGGTCCAGCACGTGTCGTATGGCTGGACAGCGGAGTTACACACGTGATAAGTCTGTATCGTCCATAGACTGTTAATAAAATCTAGTCTATGGTATCGTTCGGTAGGCTCTGTCTCACACGCTATTACTCTACAAACTGAAGTTAGTTGTATTCACTTCAGGGTTTTTTGCCGTGGCGGCCGCAACAGCAGAGTTGCTTCTCATGCTTAACAATATACAGCTGTGTTAATAACAATTAAAACTGTGGACAAATCAGAAGTGGAATGGCGCTGTTGCCGCTGTGTCTCTCCGTGTTGCTGGGAGCCGTGTGTGAGTTAATGGGGGCGGGCCGTACGGAGAGTGAGAGGAGAGATCCAAACACAGGCACGGGTTTACAGAATAAATGGGTCATGTAACGCAGGTAAAAAACAAAAACAAAAAACAGACCATTGTATGGTATTTCTGAAAAGGAAACAAACATATTTCTGAGAATTTCTCCAACGCAGGTGTGACATAGATTTTACGGTAAAATCTGCAAGAAACAGTTGGACTTGTTCAGGATTTCGCAAGTTTGCCGTGCTTAAACTAAGCCTTATAGCGACGACTATATTGTAGTGTAAAGAATAGTACTTCCACTCTTGGTAATGGGTAACCAGAGTACAAAGTCACATAATTCTGCGTGGCCAGTGGTGGATGAAATAGTTAAGGAATATGGTTTTGCCTGTGTAGAATGCTACCATATTAGTCAACAAATTTTGGGTTTCCACAAAATGGTTCATTGATTAAGCAACGGAATGCGGGAAATATCATTATTGTTGGCTAAAACAAATATTGAATTGAACTGAGTGACTTGGTAACATTTGGGTTATTTTTGTTAACATTTTTTGAGATTAGGGTTGTGGCCATTCCTGGAGTATTTCTGAACAGGAAATTAATATATGTTGGAGAATTTCTTCAACGCGGGTGTGACATAGATTTTATGGTAAAATCTACAAGAAACAGTTGGAGCTGTTCGGGATTTTGCAATGTTTGCCGTGATTAAACTAAGCCTTATAGCGACAACTATATTGTCGTGTAAAGAGAAGTACTTCCACTCCTGGTTATGGGTAACCAGAGTACAAAGTGACATGATCTTGTGGGGCCCATGGTGGATGGATGAGATGGAAAAGACATGTGGTTCTGCCTGTATAGAGTGCCTACCTTATTGGTTAACAAAGTTTGGGTTCTAATAAAAAGGGTAATACGCCTCGATAACGTGTGTGGGGCAGCGGCTTATACACTTCCCATACTAGCAGCATAAAATCTGCTATTTTATCTGCTTTTATCTGCTCTTTAATGTTTAATTTC
>NC_048424.1:10189184-10257583 GCF_013103735.1 Etheostoma cragini
CGCAGAGACGAAAGGGAAAGCCTTCAACTCTAAAACATGATTTATGCTTGGTGTAGAGTCACCAGCCAACAAACACTCTGGACTGTGGCCACAAACCGAGTCATGGTTAGGAAATGTCTAATGAGTCTCTGAACAAGGTAATCAGTCATTTTATAAGTAAATTAAGACAGACATTTGGTGAGTCTTTTACATTGAGAAACTGCAAGAGGATTTGGGAAGCGTAAGTATTTAAAAAAAGATTAAATCACATTTTTATGCATGCATTTCTTCTTATGCTTGTTTAACTTTGTATTTAAGTTAAAAAATACACACTTCAAACTTGTATTTTCTGCGTTTTTCTTGGTAATCAGATAAACTTATACCAATATATTGCAAACGCACTATTGTAAATTGCACTCGCAATATGACTTTCTCTCCAAATCGTGCAGCCCTAAAGAGGATGTCATTGTCTGGTGAATTTGATTCATCCTGTTGACACACTGACCTACTACCTGTGCTGATTAATGTGCTCGGTCTGCTTGCTGTGGTAAAGAATCTAGACCAATGGATATGAACATGCGACCAGTCCACCTGGGGCTTAAACCGATGATGCTTTCTGGGAATTTGTCACACCTATGAACTATTAAGGTAAAGGCACAGTCATGAGATTTTAAATAAGAAGAACAAGAAAACGTAGGCGTAACAACAGACCCCTTTTCAGATCTATCCAGAAAAAAACATGGATATAGTCAAAGCAGACCTCCACATGGACCTCAACAAGAAACCCAAAAAGGAGATTGATACAGCAAAAAAATTAAGGGAGGCATGGCTTCTGCAAGTGACCACATATCACTTGAAGTCCTAAAAGCAAACAAAATCCCACAGCCCACGTTCTACATACACTTAAGGATTCATAGGCCTTAGGAGGAAGCCATAGAAGAACCGACCATTCCCCTAAATTTCCCAAGAAAACAATACAAGCAAACATAATAACCCAAAAGGAGTAATGTTTCTATCAAATGGTGGACGGAATAATTAGTGACGCATGCATGCATGTTTTTTTTGCACATTTTTGGGGATTTCTGGCCTACAACTTCACTATTTTGGTTCACTCTCACATCTTTAGAGTTTTTTATGCAAAGACATGAGGAAAAAAAAAAAAAATTATGACAATTACTCTTCCTCTCTTTTAATCTCCCTAAAAAAAACATTACTACAAACCCACACCATTTAGACCCTCGGCTCAGGAAACCCCTGTCATCTAGGCTGATTAGGTTGACATTTACGCTTCGGTCTGACGCAAACACAGAACTAATTCCTTTTGGGGACTCGGGGAAGTGGAGAGGAAAAAAAACAATTAGGGTGACACACTCAAAATGAAATCCAAAAAGCTTTTAGGGCCCAAAATACAGCAGGTAACATGGACTACGATGACATTTCCCAGGAGGTCCTTAAAGATGATTTCATATCCTTGAATAATTAGAGGATCTAATTTGATATGCTGCTTTGTTTTCTTCTGTATAAAACAATTAAGTGACACTGATTTAGTTTTACTTGTATTTTCGGCCTGAAGTGTTATAATTCGTACTGTGTATAACTGTTGGAGTGTAAATATGATTGCGTGATGAAAACATGTTAATCTCCAGACATTGGTCATTAGATGCTTTGTGTTTTCCTACCTCCTGTGTGCGATTGCTTTCACCAGACTCTGTTAGCAGCTTGATCGGGGTAGAACGCTGGGACACGGATCCGTCGTCATCGCGGTCCTCCTCGGAGTCGTCCTCCGATGTGCTGCTAATAGCCTCCTCACTAGGGGGAGGAGGGGCGCTGGCTGCAGTCTTCCTCTGTAGCAGTGTCTCCTCCTTACTGCTCTTGTTGCTGCAAATATCCACAAACGGCCACAACAATTAACATATGCAGAATAACACACATTCACTATGAGTTGGCATGCAATTAGCGGTCATATACAATTTTGAAGAACATTTGTATTTCTAGGTTCTGAGATTGTGGATCATTTCAAATTTGGTGCAGCAATGGGAAGTAAATGCTTTGAGAGACTAAATAGCCCAATCACAGCAACAATGGCACCATGTAGATCCACAGCAAACTAATATCTGAAACAAACTTTCTGGTCATAAAGAAAAAGATAAAGCTTAGACCAATCATCCTACAGAGGATGTCTAAAGTGTCCCCTTAATTCTGCAACTATCATCCTTCTGGAGATCAGTGTTTTCCACCTTTGCCAAGAAAAGCCTGGGTGAGTCACTGGATGTTCTGAGTTTGAGATCACTCAAAAACATTCAGAACCAGTCCACACGTGTTTGCTTCTGCAAGTACAGCCAGAATGTGCCTCGTTTTTTCTGCAGTTTTGTTTATAATGGGCAGTTCTGGTAAAAGCCCACTTCAGTCCCAGGCGAAATGTTGTGAAAGCTGGACGTCGGTCTGGCTAATGTACTGCACTGGCTAATACAGATTGTTGTGCTACGGAAAATTCTGTGTCTGCAGATTCCGTCTGGCCCTAAATTAATATGTATACGGCTGCTGATACAGGCCAACCAGTTCTAATTTGAATGATTTGGATAGAATGTGTGAAACTAGATATAGTGACAGATCAAAGTACGGATACCTTCCACCTAGGACAATTTTTTTAGAAAACCAGTCAATTCACCATTACGTAAATTGATTTCAATGGCAGATGTTTCCACCTTGCCCAGATTGTGACTCAACCTACAAGAATTTCATCAACCACTGATGGTGTTATTACTTTGACATGTACTGATCATATTTTCACTAACATGCATTAGCTGTGCTCACAGGCCGTATTAGTGACAGTGGGATGCAGTGACCATAATTTTACTCCTTTAACAAGGTAAACTAAAATATCCATGTCAGAAGTTACTGCAGATCATCCTGTATAAAAGATGTAATGCTGACTCATTTGTGAATTTGATGTTAAAGATTAATAGTAAAGGGTGAAAAGTAGGTTTTACAGTAAACATCCAGATATCATTTTTAATCAAATGTTAAATTATTTTTGATAGAAATGGACCAGAATGCTTATAGACCAGGGCACTCAACTCGCACTGCATTAATACACATGGCTGATCAATGGTTAAAACATAAGGATGACAGGAAACTATTTAGGGCTTTTCTGACAGCAAAAACATATTGCAGAGTTCTTAGGTGCACTTTAATTTTCAATTTTTATATATAATTTACCATATGTTATAAAAATGCCAATGTAGTTGTGTATGCAGATGACTCAACTTTGTAACTTTGTGATTGTGTGAATTTTCTTTTTGTTGCTATTTATTTGTGACACTTTTATTTTAATTGAAAGCTACTATTGTTTATACTTTCATTTTTAGACTCATTTCAATTATTTTCTGATCTCTATATTTGTCATTTTCTTGTTTTATTGAAACTGTGTGATTTTAAATTGCTGCACATTCTTATTGTTATTGTCTTGGTGTGGACCCCAGGGAGACTAGCAACCACTTTGTAAAAGCTAATGGGGATCCAAACAAAGAAAGAAGAACAAGCATTAAAAGGAAATCGTTGAAGCAGTAAAGAACATCAGAGTGGTCACACAGTGCTGCAATAATAATATGGAGACACGTTGGAGCCATTAGCACATTCATTTTCTCATAGTATTTGTGCAGGAGTGATTATTATTATATATAAACAAATATACACACACAGATCCCCCCAAGTAAATGCAACGCTGTGTTTTCTAAACACAGAGAGGAGAGAGAACAGAGCCTTGTTTTGGTAACCTGAGGACACAGTGTCAAATGAAGCTACGTGTTTAAGGGCACAGTGACATGGGATGTATTACATTACAATAAAAATAGAAAAATAGAACACGTGGACATGTACATAGCCAAAGATGCACTCACCCCAGCACTGATTTTCCTGTTTCCTCTGGCTTGCGAACTGTGAATGGGCTTGGATCCACTCCAACGGTCTTGGGCATGAATTCCCTTTATTACAACAAATTAGGAGGAAACACATTAGCTGACATGCTGCAGTAATATCATAATAACTGTTCATAAATGTTTAGTACACTATTTATCAAAGTTGTTTACCGGATCTGGTACGACTTGACAATGTCAACACAAACATTTCACCATGTTGTGAGTGTGTGTATGTCTTAACAAAATCTTTCATGTGTAAAGGAGTTCTTATGTGTGTGTATTTACCTTGCAGAGTTGGTCATGGCGATGCAGAATGTGTCATCAAAGGCGGTAAGTTCATAAGGTTTGAAGAATTCTGTGTAGATGTCAATACTCTCCTCAAAGCGGTTCACTCTCTTCACTTTGACTTTTTTCATGTTGTCCTCACATGGGACTGCATTCACACAGGCACACACAGCACACATGTTAAAATATATTATTTCCACATACTTAATGAGACACAACAATGCCCAGGGTGCCATGCTTTTTCATTATGATCTCCCATACACTGTTGTTCTACCATAAACACTGCCTAGTTTACCAAATCTGCAAATACACAATTTGCTCTTGTTGGCCAGCTGTTTCAGGAAAACCTTGCCTTAAAAATTTCTGCATTAAAAGGAAGGTGCAATCTTTAAAATCTTTTTTATTGTTATACGTAAATAAACTAGATTAAGCCATTAATCTGTAGCTTCCTCTGTTACGCCTTTCCTGGACGTGCTGACCATTACGGCAAGCGTGTAGTCTCATTTCCGGTGCTCCAATCTCACGGATGCTATTTTCTGCTACAGTCAAAACGTACTGAACTCTGCTTTATTGTATATATCTGGTGGCTAAGTGACTGGAATTGGAGATACGTGTTGTGCATTAAACTACACTTGCTTTGCTTAGAGCCCGCATCAACGGGGCATTGGCATAAGTATTTGTTTATTTCACGGACGCCACTTTTCTGCTCCAGCAAAAACTTACTCAAGACTGCTATATTGCGTAAATCTGGTGGCTAAGTGCCCGATTGTATTTAAACACTAGTTATACTCAAGCACTTATAGGTTCATTATCTTACAGCAACTCCCTCGCTGATCTCAATTGTTAGAATGCTGTTAGCTACTCCAGCTTAGCCATTAGCAATGGCCAATTCCTGTCCCTCTCCTGCTCTCTCTTGATCTCTGTGTCAAATGTTTAGCTATTCCTCTGCCTCCTAAATAATACATAAGGCCACGCACTATTTTAACCACACCCTCAACCTTGTGCGGTCATATGGCATTGAAATTGAAGATTTAATAGTATTTCTGCAGAATCCTTTATTATCAGACCATTCTCTATTAACTTTTGAATTCTTACTACCCGACCATACTAAATTAAACAAAAGCTTCTACACTAGATGACTATATAACAGTGCTATAGCTAAATTCAAGGAAAATATCCCAACAGAATTTCTTGCAAATTAAAAGAAATCTCACAAAAACGTAAATGGCGTTCCACCAAACTGTTTTTAAGGTGCTAATCAAACTAATATAATAAAACTAGCGAGAGGCAGGGCATTACAGCCCAACCCGGCAGGGGAGAGTTCTAACCCGATCAGGCTCCTCTCTATACCTGGTCTCTATTAGTTATGCTGTAATAGTTTAAGACTGCTGGGGGGACTTCCTTTGACACACTGAGCTCCTCGGCCCATCAGACACCGCCTACCAAGAGCCTGTGTCTGTCCGAGGTTTCTTCCTAAAAGGGAGTTTTTCCTCGCCACTGTTGCTTGCTCTGGAGGGAACTTTTAGAACTGTTGGAACTGTCCTTGTAAAGTATAGAGTGTGGTCTGGACCTACTCTATCTGTAAAGTGTCTCAAGATAACTCATTATGAATTGATGCTAGAAATAAAATTGAATTAAATTGTTACATAATATGGATGTTGCAGACACCAAACACTAAAGAGATACCTTCGTCATAGGCCAGAGGAAGGTAGGATAAGATTCCTGGTGACCACCACAGCGTGTAACTGCAAACAGACAAGATACACGTATGTGTTAAACCTTCAGCAAACCTTCCACTGACTGATGTGTTTTCTGTAGTCTGCACTCTCTCTCTTGGGACTTCACATAACCTAGATATATACAAATTGGCTTGGCTGGACCACCTTCTGTACAACCTATGAATCCACCAGTCTTTTATCCTATCCAATTTCAGTGAATACACTGATTATGATTTAGTGTGTTATGTGCTTTTTAGGTGAGTTTGAGAGAAAAAGTGCAGTGTGTGGCTGCTGAATTGATTTCAAGTCCAACCAAGCTAATTTCTTGGAATAATAGCTGATACCTTGGCCTATTGTGGCTACATAAACTGGGGTCCTTTGGCAGAAAACAAACTAGTTATGTAAGCATGAAGACAATGGAGAGCAAACAGCTAGCATAGTATGCTCCCACACGCATGCACACAAATGACAAGGACAAAACTACTGTGGGTCAAAATTTACAATGAAATACACACTTAATCATGAGTAAAGTACAGTGACCAACATAATAAGTAATATGCACCTCACACGGCACAACATCATCAACTTGGACAGAAATAGGGTACACAAACAGAATACAAACTTATATAAACAGTACTGTATGACATACATGTATGACACAACAGTCCTGTAAATAGACAAAGGCTACATTTTAATAAATATATAATTAATTATTTTTAGAGGAAAAAAAGGAATATTTTTGTTTATCCCACTGTCAGGAAGTGGTTTAGTAACAAGGCTTAATAGAGAGGGCTGATTTTGGAAAACACTCCGGTGTGAAAGATTTCAAGGATTATAATTTGATCGTACATTGGCCCTGAGAGCTCAACGTACAACATCCTAGCAAAAAAAAGTATAAACTATCTATTTATTGTAGATACGGTTGCCGCAGTAATGTGGAAAACATATCGGGCTGTGGCAGTAAGCGTCAGGAGTGCCACACATTTAATTACACCTCAAGGCCAAAGCTCTTTGACCCAGGTAAAAAAGAGGAGGCTTGTACAACCTGGGCTTTAAAAAATAAAATAAAAGCACGTTAAGAAACAGCAGTGCTAATCTTTTGTGAGTAATTTCCCACTAAGATTTTCAATTAAGCCTTATACAAAAACACACAAACGTTTAAAACATTAGCAATTGAAAGAGGTATTGTGTGTTTTTTTCATTTTCAGAAGCTAGCAAGGGTATGTACAAAAATTAGGTTCTTATTTAGATTTGTGCATGTATGTACAGCAAGTACTTGTATGATTGTAGGTATACAAGTGTGCGTGTTCACCTGCGCCTGTCTTGGGGGAGGGTCATGCTGTTCTTCTGATGCAGGTAGAAGTCAGTGGGAAGTTCCCACAGGTGTGGCTTGGAATCCGATGGCTGGTAGACTTGGAGAAACAGGTTGATGGCATCCTGTCTGTCAGCATCTGGAGGAGAAAGTTAGACAAATTAATTTCAACAAAAAAACAAAGGCATAATACACAGTAGATATACAAGATCATACCGATTCCCACGATGTGGCACATGTATGCATGCTGCCTACAGTTTGGTGCCATTTAATCCATTCATCAACTGTGAAGCTCCATGCTGGCTACTCCAACAATCGCCTTAGATAATTAGAAACTAAATTGGCCTGTGGTGGGCCAAAGGTTAGACACGAGAGCTTGTGACCGGGTCGCTGGTTAAATCCCCAGACCAACAGGATAAAATCTGGGTGGAGCTGCTTAGTGGCCAGCTGATCAAACTGGGGTTGGTCAGGTTCCAGGTATGAATGTGTACAGGGCCTATAGAAAATCATCATACCCTGTAAAAATGTTTACTTTTTGTCACATTACACCCTGGAAATTAAAATAAAAAAACCTAACTCTTTCCAAATGTATTTACACATTGAAACGCTCAACATCAAAGTGAAAATAACATTTTTTTAAATTCTTTATAATTATTCGAATGTAATTAGTAAAACACCTGGTTTGGGTAAGTGATCAGCCCCTTAGAGTAATCATTGTAAACGTACTCAGGTACAACCAGTTCATTTCCAGATCACACACCATGCTAATTGCCGCCCACCTGACATCAATTGTAGTAATTTTGATTACTTCCTAATAAAACTGGCTGTTCCATGATGATTCCATTACTAGTACTGCAAGGCAAGGCCAAGAATACACAATGTTTGGAAAGGTGCTTACAATAGGGCTCTGGCATTAAGTTGTGGAAAGGCACAAGTTAGAAGAAGCATACAAAACGATTTCAAAGGCTTCAACCATCCCTCAGAGTACCTATTGGAGCATTATTAAGAAGTGGAAAGCTTATGGAACCACCGACACCTTGCCTAGATCGGGCCATGTTATGTTTGTTGAAAACCGAACACAGCACACCACCCAAAACACACCATACCTACTGTTAAGCCTGGTGGTGGCAACATTATGTTGTTGTGCCCAGGTGGCCTGGATTTGAATTCGACGTGCAGACCTTTGCTGCGTGTCATCACCCCCATCTCTCTCCCATTGTCATCACTGTCCACTGTCACTTTAATAAAAGGGAAAAGCCCCCAAAATCTTAAAAAAATAAAAAAAATAAAAAAATAAAAAAGACATACATATATAGACTGATGGCGATAATTAAAGCAAAAGAACGCTCTACCAAGTAATAAACCATGGGACTGATAACTTTTCCAACTTTGTTATTCTAATTTTATTGTCTTATTAAGTTTCCGAACCATTGCCTTTTGTTACTTGAAGGTTGTTATGCAGAATGTGTAAATAAAGCGGTAACATTTATCTTAGTTTTTAACGGGTTTTGATTTTGGCCCCAAGACAAAAAAGTGAATATTTCAAAGGGGTATAATGATTTTCTATTGGCAATGTAACTGTGTGAATGTGATCAAGGTGTTCCTGCAAAAGAGAGGCTTCTTCTCAAAGAACCTTCCCTGAATAAATAATGGTTAACGAAAGCCTTTCTTTCAAGCCTTTTCTTTTTCTCTCATTCAATACATGCTGCAATACAATCTATAGATGAGGACTTTGAAACATTTAATGAGAGTGAGAATGAGCGTATGTATGTACCTTTTGGACAAAGGGTAAGTGAATGAATGAGTTCTGAATAGCTAGCAAGTCACATAAAGATGATAATACAAGCACGGGTGTACAATGGCAGGTTGACAGCAGGCCCAACTTTTCACCTTCCTTGCCCATACAGTATGTGTTCTACTTTAGTGCTTTGCAGGCATAACCTAGCAACTGGATAAAAGTAATATTGGTCAATTTACCAAGACTGGAGAATATTGAGTAGTGTGTGTGTTTGTGTGTGTGTGTGTATATGTATGTGTGTGTGTGTGTGTTTTTGTGTATGTGTGTGTGTGTGTTTGTCATTTCAGTCTAAACAATCAAAGACCCAATTTTTCAAAGTTAAGTGAATGAGTCTAAAAGCAAAGACAGACACAAGGTTGACTAGTAGGCCACGCTCTATGACTTTATACACGTTCCTTTTCAATTTTTAGAGCTAAACAAGCTGTTCATGTATAACATTCGCTAGTATTTTGTAAAAACACTTTCACATTTTCCTAGACCCACTTTGTCTACATCCCAACTAGGGTTTAATTTAAAATTATAAGAAATTCAAACTGCAGGCAGCGCGAAGCCACTTTCTCAAGCACTGATTGGCAATTAGATTCTAGATGCTAATTGCAGGAGAGAGAAAAACATCAACCCAGCCAATTTCAAAATTCTCCAGACAACAATATGGGAAGACAAATGCCCTCAAAATATACCCTTTCCACATATAAATTGCTTCAAATCTGACTGTGTGTGTGTGTTGAGCTGTTGAGGCTGAAATGGGTACGTCCACAAATTGTCATTCTAAATCGAGTTGTTACCTAACAGACTGGGGAAGAAAAGGTTTAGTCGTGTTGTAGAGTGTATTTTGAGAAGGAGCAACCATTCAAAAAGGGGGAAATAGTCACAGATTAGTCTTACAAAACTAAACCGAGCTGAATTACCTGTGAATGCGGCATATGCTGTAGAAGCTTACCGTAGCAAAGCTAACAGCCTGAGTCACTAAGCTTTTCTTGCCAACACTGAATATTATGTCAATCAGACATAATGTGCACTATTTTGACGATCTAAGCGCACGACATGAAGCACCCGGCACAGGTGCATTTAGAGAATGTACATATCCACCTTTGCTAGTTTAATGGCAAAAAAGGGTCAGTGTGCCAGGCGCATGGTTCAAAAGTGTTGTACTTAGTGTCTTAAATAATCATAGATGTGTTTTTGGCGTAACATGCCATAAACCAATCAGAGCGTCATCTCCCGTTCAATTTAAAAGCCAGGCGCTTTTGTACCTTTGCTATTATAATGGCGTATGTGCTCAGCAGGTAGGAGAGAGTTTCAGGAGAAGAAACTGATCTGCTAGTGCATGAAGTAAAAGATTGGGCCCAATATGTTACATCTGACTGACTTGCACACTATTTGAGTTTCCAATTGTTTGTCTAAAGGTTTTCCGAAATATAAGTTTACTAAGAAGATTCTTCTTAATTATTTTTGTGCATGTCTGTAAGGAAGAATGTTATGCACCTGTAGGTTGTCTGTATAACGCACCTGAGAAAGCATTGCTGTAGTAGCGCGACAGTGTCTGCATGATGTCCTTGGAGTGTTGTGTCCAGGGAGCGATTTTGCGGTAGGTCTTGACCCTGTGGACCAGCTGGGAGCCGCCATACTGCAGCGACAGAGTGTCTCCATGGTCCTCATACAGCTCCTCAAACAACCTGGGCCACACACATAACACACGTTAACACAAAGGCAAGGGACAGCCAAAAAGGGTTCATGGTGTTAGTCTTGGCTGTTTTTTCTCTTAGTGAGTTAGGGTTTTTTATACACAATTTAGTGCATGTGTGTGATTTCGGTATGTATTTTTTTCTGCTTCTGTAGAAAAATAGAGAGGCGTGTGTCATAGGGCTGTAATCTCCCAGTCAACTAGTCGATTTATTGGTCGATACGTTCTGGCTCAACCCAAATTCTGATTGGTCGATTTTTTCCGTGTTATTTCATCAGGTGGAAGCATAGACCGTTACGGTCTATGGGTGAAAAGCACTTATTGCTAACGGGGGTGTTTTCAGAGAATCCCTGTTTCACAGGTAACAGTCTGTCTTTAGAACACCCCCCTTGTTTTGAAAGAACTAGAAAGCCTTGTTTTAGTGGTTTGCTGAATATTTCTTTAATTGTGAGTGTTTAATTTACAGTCAGTCCTCCTCAACCATGTCGAAGACATCGGCAGTGTGGCAGCATTTTACAAAAATAGATAACGGAAAAAAGTTGAATGCAAAGTTTGCAAGTAACAGTTTGCATATCGTAGCTCGACTACAAAGATGGCACATGACCTAAAAACGGTAAGATTACTTTTCTGCGTTAGGTTGCCCTGTCGGTTTTGAGAAGGCTATATACATGTGCATGTAAGAATTGGCATATTTCATAGTCTAATAATCGTTTTATAACTACCGGCGCACCCACCCGCAACAACGGTAGCGTTCCCCAGACCCCCCTGGATGTTAAGCCTCTACCATCCAAACGCAAAATACTATCACGGAAGGAATTGTCGACTTTATTGCTCAGGATATGAGGCCCATTGCCGTTGTGGAGGGCTGAGGTTTTAAGAATTTGTTAATATACAACGCTGGCACGCCACAACATAATGCTTGGACTAACCGGAAAATGTGAGGGACCCAAAGAGAAGGTTTCATGCAATAAAGAGTTAATGCAATACAGCGAGGCACTGAGCTTGACCACAGATATGTTTAAATATACAGTATATATTAAAGTATACATGCTTTTTGTGTTTGAGAGTAAAAGCTTTAAATTAATAGTTTATTTGTGTCTTAGCCGCGAAGCCGAGCTCCGAAGTTCAGCCCTCCGTACGAGGACATGCACAGAGCGCTGATGGAGCGCTGTCATAGCCGACAGACGAGTGGCATGTCAGCGCAAAATAATAAGGTCAAAAACAATTTAATATACTGCAAATAGCCTACAAGGACAAGTACTGCGGGACAGTACAGTTAATTAATCTAACCTTTTTTTTTTTCAGCCCCTCCGCAACCCCTCCCCCCCCCAAGTCGATTTTCAGTCGAGATTTCAAGACTTTAGTTGACCAAGATTTTCTTTGGTTCATTACAGCCCTAGTGTGTCACATATATGACTCTTGTTCCATTGAACCAAAGAGCTGAGAAAATCGTATTCAGGGGTGTTAATTTAGAGTTATACACGTAACATTATTCTAGTTAAAAAGGTCCCAAAACAACAAGTCAAACATGTGAGTGTCTGGGTGTTCAATTCAGAGCTGCACAAAGCAATTCCAATATCCAAACAGAGCTGGACATAAGTTTTAGAGGGCACATACTGCAAATAGATGGGGAACACATATCAAACAGGTGTGGTTGTGTGTAATGTGTTTGCAAATTGGATTTTGCGCTACTAACGGGGATCCTATTAGTAGCGCTACTAATAGGGTAAAGTGAAAATGAAAAAGCGTAAAGTAGCTTAGAGTTTTCAGACACGTCTCATTTATTGCTATAGTGACAATCATTTGTCATTTTGGGCAAAACACATAGAGCAAATGTGTTTAATAATTAATATTAAAAATTCTTTGGTTCTGGCAAAATGTGTGCTAAAGAAAGGAGCTTTACCTCACACAGTCAGTATCAAACTGAAGCTTGGGCTTGTCAATCATTCCCAGTGCATAGAGCTGATAGGCCAGCGCACATTTTCCCACCATGAACTGGGCTGTGTTGGTCCGATCCAGACAGTCCACACAGTTGGTCCGCAATACACCAGTCTACAAAGACTTTTCAAACTTAGTGACTGCACTTCAGGATGTGTATGTACAAAACGCTGTTGGAGACAAACTACATGAGAAGGTAATCAGTGGAATCAGCATCAGCAGCAAAGATATCTACAGTTGTGTTCAAAATAATGGCAGTCCAACATCACTAACCTCATAAATCATATTTTTTGGTAGACGTGATATTTCTACATGGCAAATAATTTGGATCAGATTCAATTCATCAAAACACTTCAAGAGGTCATGTTGCCTTATGCTGTCTTGGTTCTAGACGATATTATGGAGTGGGCAGCCCAATCCTTGACCTCAATCCCATAGAACACTTGTGGGGTGACATCAAAAATGCTGTTTCTGAGGCAAACCCAGTAATGCACAGGAATTGTGGAATGTGGTTCAATTGTCCTGGGCTAGAATTCCGGTTCACAGGTGCCAGAAGTTGGTTGACTCCATGCAACATAGATGTAAAGCAGTTCTAAAAAATAACGGTTATGCAACTAAATATTAGTGCAGTGATTCAAAGTAAAGTAAACCCTTGAGACATTTTTCAGTTTATGAAGTAAATGTTTGAGATGGTAAAGAAAAGTGCAAGAATAGCCTAATATTCCTTTTTCTTCACTTTCTATAAAAGTATTACACAAACTTGATACATTTTGGTCATGTTTTGATTTGGAATTGAATGTGCAGTGTTCCCAATTCATTGATATTATGGAATTAAAAGTTATTCAAAGGATTTTGAGCATTATTCACTGCGATTATTCTGAACACAACTGTATATGTACTGTGTTTATCTTCTGTAAGTGGCGGCCCCTAAACTGCAGTAAACAGCTTAGATAATTCCATGAAGCTAACTATATACGTGATTAAGGTTTCCATGAAAAACTCTCATTATGCAACTATATGCATTGACCTAGTTTTGCAGCTATAGAAATGAATGCTCTAACATACAACAGATACACATTGTGGCAGTAAGATTTCTTGGCCTAGAAATCTGCCATGAATTGATATGTGGGATATGTATCTTATTAAAATCAATTGGTGGTTTTTTCATTTTCCTGTGTACAAAAGCTGCAAATGAGTCATTCATTTTTGAGAGAATACCCAGTATCGTTAGAAAAACTGAAGGTTAAAGCAAATCTATTCGCTATGCGGCGTACCTGCACCCGTCCACTGGCTGTGAAGTGTCCACCTAAATCTCCCCACCTGAAAAAAATTTAAATTTAAATCAACATAAATCCTAGAAACAAAAGCATTGTGCACATGTTGATTCTACTCTTGTGCAGGCATATTTACTTGTCTTTTACCGCTACAAGATCACTGATATAATCAGCATTTCAAGGATGAACATAATGCTCAATAAGATCCACATGGTACAAAGATCAGATGAGATAATTCCTTGGCATAAGACAGAGGTTTAGACTAAATATGTTGGAACTTTCTCTGCAGAGACGATTTTCAGACCTATTGTGTAAATATTTACTATTGTAAATGAATGATTTTCTGTCCGAGCAAAACATTTATCTGAACTATCTGACGTCTCCGTAATGCTAACTCCTGCACCTTTACAACAGAAAGTGTGATAAAAATACTACCGCTTTTGTCCATAGGGGACGCTACAATCACCACAAACTGAAAGTTATATACAGTCACTTTCAAATAAATTTAATTAAATTAATTTAATTAATTAAATTAAATTAAATTTCATTTTAAAGTTCCAGAACATGGTGCTGTCTTATTGGTTCTGTCTTTATTATATACACTCTCATGTATCACTGTTTTGTGCAGCAACAGGCAAAGTGAGAATAATAAACTTTTTATTGTTTAGCTCTGAAGACAAATACAATACGTAAGGTAGTTTTTTTTTTTAGCAAAGTGATCTAATTGTGGAATAAACATTATCACCTGATTGAGAATAATGAGCGAATATAGTTCAAGTATTAGAGTAGAGAGTAGAGAGTATGTGTGTGACAAAGTGCATGCCAAAGTGCAGAGATGGAGTATTTCTGATTAGCTTTATTATTCATTTGCTAACTTATGCATGTGATGAGTAACAGGTGCCATTATTATTAAAATGCATCTACTGCACATGAAAGCTTTTGAGGGTTTTGTTGGTGTGTGCATATAAGTGGGAAGTGAGAGAGTGTGTATAACAAAGAATGTTAGATAGTGTTGGCTAATGTCAAAGAAAGGGTAATAAATACTGGCCATGGCGTGACAGTTGGGTTATGTAACAGAATGGTAATGTTATGTGAAAGTGATTAAGACATGCAAGCAATGGAAGAGCCATGCATTGAGTACATGGACTGCAATCTACTCAGCTCGTTAACAGAAAACTCTCTGCTACAGAACTCTCCTCAGGCGTAATCTCCATTAAGAATTCATATCTGGAGACTTCAAAATTAAGCAGTCGATAAATGTATGATTGTGAATATGTACAGTATGATTAGAAAAATGGATAATACTTAGCACTTAACACTTAGAAAAGTTAAGTCTGATAAACAAATGAAAGAAGGACAATTGTGTGGTTATGCACAACTCTCAAAACACTGGTGCACAATCTGCTACCTTCTCTCCTTTGGATCCAGTATGCCCTCCAATTACATAAAGGGGGGCTTTTTATGACAGTGTAATCAGGGTTTCCACACACCTTCTTAAACATAACATTCAAGAATTTTTTGAAGACTTTTCAGGCCCAAATCCTTCAAATTTAAGGGCCCAACAGGGCATAGTTTGAGATCAAGGTTAATTAGTTTTACTGAGAATATGAGAACTTCAAAAAAATTGGATATTCAAACACTTTCAATGAACCATGTCTATTTTCAAAAACCTTCAAGGCCTTGATATTGTCCCTCAAATTCACAAACTTTCAAGGATTTGAATGGCCTGTAGGAACCATGTTTAATACAATATTTGAGCGTTTCTTTGTACATAACACCTAACTGCTCAAAGTTTAAAAACTGGTGTCAGTGTTCTCTGTTTTTATGACTAACAGGCCCAGTGTGGGAAAAAAAGGCTTACCTGTCATCTGGTCTGATGGTGTGACAGTAGAAGTCAGAGCGATTAATGAAGAAACCTGTTCGTTTAACCACGTTCTCTGCTATCATGCTTAGACGGTCCAGAACGTTGCACAACTTACTAAGAAAAAGGGAAATGGGAAGATCACATTATTCGTTTGTGTTTCTGTAGATGAGTTATAGTAATATATAATAGTATAGTATAGCAAATTTGTGTTCCTTCATTTTCCACACCAGCTTACGTAAACTATTCACTCTTGCATGTTATGTCTGAACCCACCACGAGTCATCATTTTAGACTGAATGGACCTATAAATATATAAATCTAACAAAACTAAAAGACTGTATGTACTGCTGTACTGTAAAGTTTGCATCATGTCTAAGTTATTTCCAAGTTAGAAAATATGATGCTAACATTACAATTAAGCAAATTTAAGCTCACTACATTGGCACATTTATTGTCAACACCTCTTTGTGTAGCGGGCCATGTCCCAGGCGATGTAGTCGATGCAATTGTCTGGAGGGAGGAACTGATTTAGGTTGATCACAGCTGGGTAAAGCTCTTCACTCAGAATCTTCTCATGTTTCCTTTTCTCCCGTTTCTGTAGCACATAAGAGAGAAATATGTATTTCACATGTATGACTGATTCTATAAAAAAAAAGCTAATCGGTTCCATGAGGAAACAAGCAGATATAGTCCGACATTTGACAGATGTTTGTTCTCTTTAATGCATTCAGATCTTCTCACAGGTCTTCAGTCACCTTGGAGAAAAACATAGCTGCAAGAAACAATTTACAGAATCCATGCAGAGCTGGTCATATATGTAGTGTAAGGAACTGAACTGATGACAGACACTGCAGATAGATGGGGAATATATGATAAAAAGGGGCAGCTGTGCAGGATATTTGCGCAAATGGAATCTTATGCTGCAAAGAAAGAAATTTAGATCTAAAAAAAATAGCATTTCATATTTTTCGTTATTAAAAACACATAAACAGACATTCCCTGTCTGCCTCTGTGACCAGTTAGAACACCCGGTATATTCCTCCGTGAATTGTGTTTTGTTTTTTAACTGATTACCCAGGGTGGTGGGCTTGGAAGCACTATTTAGCAGCTCAAATTGCATTTTATTGAGGAAGATATGTATTTGACCCCTCTGCAAAGCATGACTTGTAGTTGCGGGCAAAACCCTTGTTGGCAATCACAGAGGTCAGACGTTTCAGAGATTTTGTGCCACTCCTCTTTGCACATCTTCTCCAAGTAATGGAGGTTTCGAGGCTGACGTTTGGCAACTCGAACCTTCAGCTCCCTGCACAGATTTTCTATAGAATTAGGGTCTGGAGACTGGATAGGCCAGGACCTTAATGAGCTTCTTCTTGAGCCACTCCTTTAGATAAGATAAGATAAGATAATTTGTTTATTAGTCCCCAGTGGGTACTAATACTTCACGGGGTAGTGTGTTACCAATAGTTTTCTTGGTGACTATGGCCCCAGCTGCCTTTAGATCATCGACAAGATCCTCCCGTGTAGTTCTGGGATGATTCCTCACTGTTCTCATAATCACTGCAACTCCATGAGGTGAGATCTTGCTTGGAGCCCCAGGCCAAGGAAGATTGATAGTTCTTTTGTGTTTCTTCCATTTGCAAATAATCTGAACTGTTATCCCCTTCTCACCAAGCTGCTTGACAATGGTCTTGTAGCCCATTCCAGACTTGTGTATGTCTAAAATCTTGTCCCTGACATCCTTAGAGAGCTCTTTGGTCTTGGCAAAGGTGGAGAGTTTGAAATATGTTTGCTTGCTTGCTTCTGTGGACAGGTGTCTTTTATACAGGTAAAAAAACTGAGATTAGGAGCACACTCTTAAAGGGAGTGCTCCGATTCTCAGCTTGTTACCTGTATAAAAGACACCTGGGAGCCAGAAATCTTTCTGATTGAGAGGGGGTCAAATACTTATTATTTTTCTGGATTTTCTTGTTGTTATTCTGTCCCTCATTGTTCAAATAAATATCCCATTAAAATTATAGACCGATCATTTCTTTGTCCGTGGGCGAACGTACAAAATCCGCAGGGGATCAAATACTTTTTTCCCCCTCACTGTACACACACTCACACAAAAGAAACACTAGAAATACACTACACGTGCACATATACTTACATAAGCACACGTGTTATTCACCCTAACAAACATGGTTAGAGTGCAAAGCCTTCAGACCTTGAATGATTATAACATGAATCCAGACAGTCACACATGCATATGCATACACAGCAGGGGGCTGGTCATGCACACTGTAATGTAAATTGTAATGAGCCCTGTCATTATTTTAATTAGTTTTGCATAGAAAAAAGGTGTGTTTAATGGCTCACTTTTATTTTCATTAAATTAAAATGAATAGATCTAATCTTTCAGAACACATGTATCTACGTGGGGGGAGTAAAAGTTATTAGTGCAGTCCACACAAATGGACTATATTTAAATTGGCTGCTTGGATTCACATGCTTGGCCATGTGCCTCTACTCTTCTTAACATACAAACATGTACCGACACTTGACAAAACAACACAACCATTCCCAGTCATCACTGCGGAAAGATGAACTGTCATGATATCATGGTTAAATGCCCATTTGTCCCCTTTTGTCTCTCTGGGATGAGAGAGAGGGTGAAGCGTATACACAGAGCGTCCTCTCACTTAGTCAGCACATATCACATGGCAGGGGTTTGTGTGGACCTGTGAGGTCTGTGATTGGTCGGCCGCTTCACAGCTCCCCTTGTGAATGACAACGTGAGCTGGAAAACCAAGAGTGTGTGGCTGTGTGACCAAGTGCGTCCATGCGCATGTATTCTAGAGCACTGCACACAGGGTTGAAGATGAATAAAAACAAAACTAGTAATACTAGCAGTTAAAATGGTAACTTATGTCAATTGATCTAAATCTGCTTTGCAAACACACACACACACAAATCACAAAGACACATGGCTTCCTGCACCTTCTTCCTTCTCATGTGTTGTTGTATAATTGGCATTAATCATTTACTGCTCTTGCATTATGAAAAACTATTATGTTGTGAAAAGTAATGAAACCCGAGAAATGGTAATTAAGCTTATTTGGTAACACTTACTGAAGGGGTATGCATAAGAAGGACATGACACCTTTCGCGAACATGATGGAGTAATTTTGAGTGTTCACGGCTGTAAACTCTGTAAATTACGACACTTTTAAGGCAAAGTTAGCAATGTCCGAGATGTCTTTGTCATGACAACTTGACTTCAACGAAGACAACAATCTCTGTTATGATCAATTGACATTAAACAAGACCATAAAACCTGTCAATGTCTTTGTCATGACCACTTGACTTTAACTTTGACAACAACCTGTCACAAATATGTCATGACAGGCCCAATTATCGAACTTTAACAAACTATTTAGCTTTGTGTGTTACACTGGCTGTCATACGAGCATTATAATTGTGTCATGAAAATGTGTCTACATTAGTAGTAAGCTGCCGTAAGCTAGTCTTTATTACATTAGTTTCAGCTTCTCTCCAGTATGCACAGCTGCAGTTTCATCAAAGAGGCGACCTGGCCTCTTGTGATGTGATGTTGTACCGTCATTTGACTGAGCAGCTCCAGACATACATGCAAGCAGCCAGGGCCGGTTGCAGCTAGCAGCACACACACACGCACACACACACACACAAGCAAGACAGAAACGGAGTAGAAGAATAGCAGAGAGGAAGGGAAGTGCTGTATGGCTATATTTTCAGGCCGAAAATTAAACAGTGGCAAGCTGTATAATTTGAAAAGAGGCTATAAAATACAGTAGTAACACAATATATGACTATATGAAAATTCTGTCCTTGGTTTTAATTTATAATCGAAATGTGAAATCACAAAAACAGTTAGGCTAAAGGTCATGAAACTTGGCATCGGATTGATACCAAATATTGCAGTACCGCACACCAATAGTTCACAGACACCAATAGACTTAGACAGACTTTGTCATTCAACTGCACATTCACATACAGTTACAAAAAAAGAAAAGAAACAGAAGACAAGTAAAAGAAAAACAGTATAAATATATGTATGTGTAATATAACGTATGTGCAATATAAAAATTAAAAATGTATTATTATTATTATTATTATAAGACGATTCTGACTAGTGCATATAGCAGAAGGGTGTATTGCAGTGAAATGAATAAAATACATTTAAAGTTACATTAGTGCAAATAGGGTTCACAGTGTCCATGTAGAGTGACTAGTGTCATATGTATCGGAGGGAGGATTATTGGGAGTTCAGCACTCTTTTGATGTGAGGGATGAACCTGTTGTGGAACCTGGCTGTTCTGCATTTGAAGCTGCTGAACCTCTTGCCAGAGGGCAGCAGGAAGAGCAGTCCATGGTTGGGGTGGGAGGGGTCCTTAGTGATTGAGTGAGCCCTGGTCAGGCAGCGTCTGCGAGCAGTGTCATGGATGGAAGGAAGTGCTGTCCCAATGATTTTCTCTGCTGTCCTCACCACCTTCTCTACACGTTTCCAGTCTGAGGCGGTGCAGGCCCCATACCAGACAGAGATGCAGCTGGTCAGTATGCTCTCTATTATCCCTCTGTAGAAAGTGATGAGGATGGGAGGGGAGAGGTTTGCTCTTCTCACCAGACACAGAAAGTGCAGACGCTGCTGTGCTCACTTCACCAGAGCAGAGGTGTGGAGGGACCAGGTTAAAGTGTCTGGGATCTGCACCCCAGGAATGTGATGCTACTGACCTGCTCCACTGCGGCGATGTTGAGGAGGGGGGGTGTGACTTGGCTGATTTTTCCTAAAGTCAGTGACAATTTTTCCTGTTTTGTTGAATTTTTTGTTGATTTTGAAAGGACAGGGTGCAGGAAGCAATGCGTGTCTTTGCAGGTGTGTGTGTGTGTGTGCGTGCGTGTGTGTGTGTGTGTGTGTGTTCCCTTTCATCGCTGCTGTGTATGTTTGTAGAGCAGATTTAGATCAATAGATATTAGTTATAGAATAGAAGTTACCATTTTAACTGCTAGTATCACCAACTGACAGGAAAATCTCTCATGATAATGAAAATCTCCATAGCATTTATAGCAGAAAATGTACTGAGAGTATTATTTACTAGTGGTGTCATTGAGCAAGGTACTGCATGCCCTCTGCTAAAATATTGTGTTGCACTCTGGGTAAAAGTTTTCTGCAAGCTCAAAGCCTTACAATTGTTTCACAGTCAGTAAAATAATTCTAAAAACAAAAAGACTGTGCTTTATGCACTGCAAATCTTCTCCTGATAAGACTACATCTGTCAGTTGTTTTAACTGTTAGTGGGATGTCAGTATATTTATTTTCTGTTATTCTGTTTCTAATATATAATACTGAATCACTGCATTTTGTTGTTACATCTGTTCTGGAAAAAGTGGAGTCATACTGCATCATTTTCCACAGTCAGAATTCTGTGGGAATTTTAAAGCAAAAAAAAAAACCCAAAACTAAACAGGATACTAAAATAATAATATTGACTATGTCCAGGACTCTTGACCTGCTTTATGTCATCATTCAATGATGTGAGTGTGAGAGAGTGAGAGACTGTGAGTGTGAGTGAGTGTGTGTTAGTGTATGTGAGTGTGTGAGTGTGTGTGTTACCTTGACCAAGTTGAGGATGATGATAGGAGAGCCAAACCGCTGCAGCATCTGGTCAAAATGGAGGGCAGCTACGTGGGCGTATGGGTCAGCTTGGTCCACTGAAGGAGAAGTCAAACTGAGTGTTCAATAGTTAAGGGCATTTAGGGTTATCACCTTATCAGATGGTTAATTATAATAAAAAAAATTTACTCTACTGTATCTTATCTGCAAGTCTCTGCTCAAAGTGTAGACATTTAAAATGTTAATTTAAGTGGGAATTCTGAAAAGCACTTTAAGACTCAAGCTTATTCAGTAAGACAAGAAAGTACGTAGATGAGGGAACTTGTTTTAATAGGGCCAGTCTGTTTCATTAAGCCAATAAACATACACATTTAAAAAGTATAATACTCAGCTGTAAAGTCTTGAGCACTCTCACTTCCAATTTCTTTCTTTTTTATTCATTATTTATTTTAATAATGTGCAACGCCTTCATTTGGCACTCAGTGGAGCCCCACACCTGCAGCCAGCAGTCAAATTGAATCAGTGAAGCAGTCAGAAGAAAGATTAGAGGAAATAGGTCAAATCAGAGTTTCAATCCCCATAAAGTACACCCTATCACAATCTTATTGGACCTTGGGAAGGGATTGTAGATAATGACGATGATGGTGAAGAAGAGTAACAAAATTAGAGTAATATCTTTCACGACTAAGACATTTGCCCACTTCGGGGCAGTCATAAAGACAACATGTCTTGTGTTTAGGACTCAGCATGTGCAGACCCATTGCTGACCTAGATTTGTCTAACAGTTGTCAGTCTATGCTACCAGCATCACGATCACCAGGCTGCCCCTGCTCTTTAATTGTTAAGACTTGATGCTAGTTTCACTCAAGGAGGTGGTCAACTAAGAAAACACAGCCTTTGCTTCAAGTTCCACAAGCTTGATCCGAACTTGGAAAAACTTTAAATTTTAGTATGCCTGACTTCTGGAACAAAATACAACTCAATTGTACCTTTTCAAGATTTTAGAAATCTGTTTTTTAACCTTGTAACTTCTACTTGTAATTGATTTATAAACATTTTTGTCTGTTTTTATTTTCTACAGGCAACGTACACAGTCAAGCACCAATACCACACACACTGGCACGCACGCACACACGCACGTACGCCAGTCTTACCGTTTTATTTTATATCATTTTTTTAGGCATCTTTAGGCCTTTTTTGATAGGACAGCTGAAGAAATAAAAGTGGAGAGAAAGGGGAATGGCATGCAGAAAAGGGCCGCAGGTCAGAGTGTGACCTCGGCTCGCTGCATCAAGGAGTTAACCTCTATAAATGGGAGCCCGCTCTACCAACTGAGCAATATGGGTGCCCTACTCTTCCCTTATGTAATGCAGTTTTTCGATAATATTCTTCCTCTGTCCCTACAAGGTTATTTCTGGTCCTGGGCAACCGTTAGGTTGAATACATTGAGCTGTATAAATACAAAAAGTTAAATGCTGTACATACTGTGCTACGGTACTTTGTCCTGACCTCTGAAGGAGGACATAATTGTATCTTTTATTTGTTATCCGTCTTTATGTATCAGGACAAAGTGGATATGACAAAGATCTTCCATCAAAGCCTGGGCAGCTTTGACAACTCTCTACCTTTTCTAATATATGCAGATGTTTGACACCTTAATGGGGTAGTTTGGATATTTTGAAGTGGATGGCACGCGCCCAGTTTGGAGAAGCAGGCGCGAGTACCAGTACGAAAGCCAAGCAATGTACTGCTGTGGACAGGGGGCAGCAGGAAAATGTACTTAGCCACCTGCTTCTCCAAACTGGGGGGCAAGCCAACCACCATCTACTGGACTACAGATAAGTCAAGTCATGATATCATTTTCCCCAAAACACTAGTCTGATCATGGAACAAAGAAGCTGATGAACAAAGTAAGCAGGAAATCTGGTGTCTTACATCGTATTGGGGGTTTTGGCATCATGGTGGAAATGTCTTGAGACCAGTAGAGCGGAACAGAACCTCGCACCTGGACGTATGAGGAGTAACTTCCTGCCGCAAAAGACATAACTGAGGCGTCATGGACAATCTGCTCCGTCTCAACCTCATTAGCCACATCCCCCTGGAAACAATAGAAAAACACAAAGGTTGGGAAAACAATCTCATCAAATGGTCCATTTAGTAGCTGTTCGGGAATCTTTTATCATATTATATAATGGATATAATCTTCATCAGCAAATGTAGCTCTCCAATGTTTACAGAATTGCAAGCTGAATCTTGATCATCTGCTGATGAGGATCATGGAATATGATTGAAAGCTTCAGAACAGCTACTAAACTGCTGCTTCCAACGACAATAATGAACTTTGACTTGCTAACGTAGAAGAGAAGCCCATGAAGTGCTCAGAAAAACAGCAGTTAAGAGTCAATTCTGAAGCTTTTGATCATCTCACGTGAACAGACATGATCTAGGTCAAAACCGACAAGAATTTCTTAAAATCTACTAATCCATGAAAACTCCATCTGCTCCATAGCAGTAAAATAAAAAGTAAAATAGTTTAAGCCCACAGACCATTTTAACAACAGACATTTTTCCATCACACAGCAGGACAACCACAGGTTAATTAATAATATTAATAAGATCTACACTTGCTTAAGCTTCAGGGCCATGCCACTGTTCATGCTGGCCCACTGACATGACTTATTGATCCACCTACACATTGAACAGAGCCATCGTAAGCAACATTAGTTACCCCTGTTTTTCCTGCTATTACAAGTCAAACTGTCTGTTGTGATAAAGGCCAATCAGACACTATTCTATAATGAAACATAGTGGCAATTTTGTATAAAACTACTTTACTTTGCATTGACCACAATAGCAGAAAAATTGTGCTTTTTCTCAGGATGGCAGGATATCCATGTTTTCTCCTAAAGTTCCTCCCACACCTACACCCACACAAACTCATGCATACTCAAGGGAAAGGCAGCAGGCCAAATTAACACCCGGTGATCACCCTGAGTCATCTCAATCCTCCAGTTGGCCCTCAGCCCTGCCTCAGCTATCTATTCTTCCCCGTTTCCTCGGCAACCGCTGTACCTCGCAGTTGGCGCCTCTTTTGAGGAAGCGGGTCCCGGCAAATTTGCTGGAGCGCCTGGCAAAAAGGGTGATGTGGACCGGTCGGCCGTAGATCAGCAGCTCTGTAGTTGGTGGGTTAAGGAAGCACCAAAAAGGAAAGGAATAATAATAGTAAAAAAAATAAAAATAATGCCCCACTGACCACATTACCCGTTTTAAAACACACACTATTATTACACAAAACATACAGTAAGTATTTTACTATTTTGGTAGACTAACTACTTTTTTGTTTTATATCATGACCTATAAATTTAACTGCATCAGTTCAAAACAAGTCCAAGTCACATAAATGTTATTCTTATCTACCGTATGAACATTTTGGAAACAACCAATGAACGCATCCTACGGACTTCCGTTATGGCACTTTTTTTTTCTCTGCTACAAACTTGAATTTAACCCTGCAATTTTAAGTGCCAGGTAGGGTGAGTTTATTTTATCGGCATCCTTTACTCAGAAAGACGCCTGTGAAAAATCTCCCAAAAAAAGCAGACTCTACAATTGACATATTGCTAGCTGCAAGTGCTATACAGGCTAGTAATCGTGGGGAAGACAGACCTGAGGTGATGAAAGTGGGCAGCGGCGTTGGCTCGGAGGATATTCCCAAGGCCATCAAAGACATGAATGCAACATTTTTTGGCTAAATTCTAAAGTTTACTGCTTGCTGTAAATTGTTAAAAGGAGGAAATCAAAGAATGCACCGGGCGAATTTTGCAGGCGGAGACACTCAGAGAGCTCACTGTATTTCTGGTCCAAGATCCGACCCAAACGCAGCACAGAGGCCTTTGATATTTAAGTCTTTAGACTGCCGAGACACAATCTGCATGGTGAAAGCAGCCAGTGCAAAAGGGAAAGTACTCTACAACAACCAGCAGGTGATGTTCTTCCCCGATCTCCCTACAGAAATCCACAAAGAGCTTTTTTTTTTTTTTCACAACCTTATAAAAACAAAGGTCATCGCCAAGGCAAACATTTTATAGTATCATAGTATCAATTCATAACAAGAACTATCTCGAGACACTTTACAGATAGAGTAGGTCTGGACCACACTCTATAATTTACAAGGACCCAACAGTTCTAGTAGTTCCTTCCAGAGCAAGAAACAGCGCGACAGTGGGGAGGAAAAAATGAAAGTACTTTATATATATATATATATATATACAAGAAACTTTCAAACAGGTTTGGGGACCATTCTTGGACTTCGGTGAAAAAAATGATGTGGGTGATACACTGGCAAATGAGGGGATTTCTGAGTAATTTAGTCACTTTCATGTGGGACAGGGATGTTTGTATTGGATTGTGACATTGTTTGATTGGATTTATGCTCCAGATATATCAGGAAGTGATCAGACCAAGCAGAAATTTAATTGTGTCTGTATTTACGCTATATAATTTGTGTTTTTATTTTATTTTATAGAAGGGTTTTTACATTTTTATTTTTATTTTTAATCTGCTGCTGTGTTGGCTGTCGGTAATTTGGTTTCTGTTACTATTGTTTTTCAGGGTTTGTTTACATTTATGTATGTCTTGGTTAAAATAAAACTCAAAACACATTGTTCAAAAATAAAAAATGAATGCATCCTTCAAAAGTTATTAATCGGTTTCTACCCAATTGCTAGGGGATTTAATGAGGCCCACTGTCTTTCTTTAACCCTTATTGCTTTTTTTTCCTCCTGCCTGCTTCAGTGTCTCATCTTCTCCTGCATTTACTCTATCCTCTGAGTATCCTCTCATTGCACCTTTCAGTCCTTTCATCCTCTCAGAAAAAACGCCATAAAAGCAAAACTGTTTCCTGGAATTGTCTAAACTCAAAGCCCCCACATAATGTCACTGTGACAGCATGAGGCTTGATAATAGTGGCAAAGGTGGAGATAGCAGTACTGACTGTAAGTGCAGCTTGCTGCAACATAAAAACTAGCATTAAAATATAAAATCTATACAAAAAAAAACAAATAAATTAAAATAATATAATAAATAACTGATAAACAAAGAGTAACTGATTTGACTGAAAGGCAAAAACATATTTTACACTGCATAATGTGATTAATGCAAAGGAGACTTGATGGTAAATGATTGAAATCTGGACCTAAGGCGGGTAATTTACCATAATAATTCAAACTGCTTCCTCAGTCCTAGTCAAGCACAAAGCCCCTGTGCCGCAGTAACCCATGCATCAACGCTACAAAAGCTTCTCACAAAATCCAGAAGAAATTATTCATGTGGAGCCTAATACTAATCTCTGGTATGCAGCTTGTTTCTACTCAAAATCTCAAAGAAAAAAGCTTAAAGATTTTAAAGACTCTTTAAACCAACAACAAAAAAAACATTGCCCATTCGCCATAATACTTGTTTTGATATAGCCCTAAGAATAAATGCAAATTCCTTCTACAGTTCAGTTCAGTTCAACAAGTGAAGCTGGGGCTGAGGGATGAGGGGGAGTGCCAACAACATTGCAGAAGAGAAAGTTGTCTTCTGCCATACTCGTGTGGGACTATTCAAATCAATCAATGTTAGTAGGTTTGGTATGTCCCAATAATATACCCTCAAAGTGCTATACAGTTTATAAGGCATACTGTTTTTTAGTTTCTTTTAAAACCCAAAGCAACAAGCAAATCATGCCAATCAATCAGACATACAAATCCAAGTAACAGCCAAACAAGTCTGCAATGCACAAAGAAAATTGACTTGACTATGCTCAAAGGATACTGGACTGGCCACAAAAGCCGTGGATTATATACATGAGCCAGTCAGGATGCACTATGTCCTTGACTCGTTCCAGCAGCTTCCCGTTCCACACGTACTTGTAGTACGGCTCGTTCTGGAGGCCATAAACCACTGTGGCAGAAAAATAAGAACACATAAAACCTCAGGATAATTTTAAGGAAATGGGGTAAGACCAAATCCTCAGTTAGAATGGCACAAATGGAAGAAAAAAAAAAGCTGAGGTGATGCAGGCTGTGGGACACAAGCATATTTGGAAACCTTTTAAGAAAATGTGTATTAAGTTACTGCAACTGGGAGCTAATGTTAATGTATTACAATACATGTCATATATGACAGAACACATCAGGCAAGACAATTTAACGACTTCAATGACAAAAACAGATACAGACGCCTCTGACTGTGGCAGATACATCAGTGACATTCTACTTTTACGGGCATTCATAGCAACAGCAAAATGGCTTTAATTGACTTTAATGTACTACTGTATGTGAAGAGAATTACAAGGTCTCCTTCATCCAATAGAACAAACAAACTTAATGGCTACTTCCACTCACCTTGCGTAGGCAGACCCTCATCTTCAAAGATGTCAAAGCTGCCCTGCTTGCTCTGTGTGTTAACCTCTTCCTCAGCAGGGGAACTTGGTGAAGACCACAGTTCATAAGGCCTCTGCAGCAAAGTCAGGTTGTACTGCAGCGAATGGCTCAGGTCATAGCTGTAGCTGCAGGGTACAACGGCAATATTTATTTAAAACAAGTTTGTACACATTGTACAACTGGAAACATTAAGTACATTTCATGTCAGACAAGACTGGGATTTGTTTCCAAAAGAATTAGCTTTTTGAAAAAAAAATTTGAAAAAAAAGACAAGGAAGACAAAAACCTTTACATGAACTGAAATATTCAAAACCTTCAATAAATTCTTTGGCCTGTGGGACACTTATAAAGATATACAAGGTATAAAGTAAATGAAGATCAAAAAAAGATTTTTACACAGATGTTACTAGTATTGAGCTCTGGGTATCATCATACATGGTCAGCCTTGTGTTGAGTTGATATTGTAGAAACTTTCCATTTAAACTTTGTCTTTATTCTTTCTCAATTGTAATGTTTAACAGTACAAAAAAATTGTGCTTTCTATCTGGACCTGGTAAAGTGCCTAAAAACAAGGGAGCATCTGCCAGATTTTATTCAAGCAATTATATAAAATAGTGAAAAAGAAAAAATAAGTATTGTTACAGTCATTTGCTAACTTTTCACCAAATTTAGGTGATTTAGCCTACCAATTTGCTCTACCAATGTGCCCTCGAGCAAGGCCCATGGAGGGCATCTTAATAAATATATAATAGGGATTTAGTGCTGAAGGGCTCTGTAGTACCTGAAGTAGAAGTTGCTGGATAGGTCCACGTTCTGAAAGATCCGCACATATCTAAGAGAGCATAAATTCAGTCAAACACACAGCTGAAATAAGTATAAAATAAAACTCATATAAATGGGGAATTTATCAATAAGTTATTAAACTTTGATAATATCAGTCTATGTGCCAACATGATTCGGTACACTTGTGATGATTGAGATTATAGACTTATTACAGATCTTGGAAGGCAGTAACATTATCTGACACATAAACACTCTCTGCATGTCTTACTGTTTGCTGCTGCCTTTACATTAATCTGACAGCATTTTGATTGAATACAGACTTTTTATGCCATTGCAAGTAAAAGTGTTAGGAAATTGTTACTGGGCAATGTTGTAAGATTTCTGTTGTGAAATTGATGTAAAGGTGGGGCATATGCCGACATGACACCAACATGTTAAATATCCATCAGATTAGTGTAAAGGGGTGCATGTCTAAAAGGGGCTACAGCTTTGATATCAATGTTCTTGTAGACTATGGTATGTGTTTGAGAGCAAATGCAAGCACAAACACATGCACACACAGTTGCAAACACATGAAATGAAAGCTTAATTGTGTGTTGCAAATAGAAACTCTGCATTGTTCTTCGAATCAGAATGACATCTAAAAGTTCTGACATTGTGTAGAATTTCAAGTCAGAATTTCTTTTTATGTCACTGTTCATTAAAAAAAATACATTACACTTTCATGATTAGAATATGTCAAGTGAGTGTGATTATAAATTATTAGTGATGGTTTATAAATAAATATATAAGAGTAGGCCAAGAAAGAGACAGAACCTTGCTTCATCAGGGTGTGTAACCCTGACCGAGTCATTGGGGATGTAGATCATGCTGGTGTCTTCAATTTTGTAGATGGAGTGGCCCCCGATGTCAGCCATCTTTCTGCGCTTGGTGATCAATACAATGTAGTACCCCTCAAGGAAACGTACAAACCCTGTGAAGACAAAAATGTACAAATGTAAAATCTTTTAGAATAGCTTCAAATGTTTCTTTCGAGGAACTATCTCCTCCCACCTTACCCCTGGGATAACCTGAGTTATTCATATAACGCCACTGAAGTTTAAAAAAAAAAAAAAAAAGATTTGCTGGCAACCTTTCTGCTGCCTGAAAATCAGCTACAGCTTTTACCATACAAACACCACTGTTCGTGGAGGTGGATTATGAGTGTTTGTGTGTCACACTTCACTATATTACCTATAAACTCCAATCCATTTTGTCTCACATAATTCAAATCAGACCCAAAAAGTATCATGCAGCAGTCATCATTTGCTTTCAGCTTTTGATGCACTTTTTACTAATCAGTGACATTCGAAACATAATGAATAGCTGTGGATAATGTCTGTGTGCGTTCATCTTGATGGTTGGAATTTTATTAGTAATATTTGCCTCATCATGGCCAGTAGTTTAGGCAAGTCTGAATGCTAGACACACACCTTTATTATATTACTGCTAAGACTTATCTGTTCACAAATGAATTGTGTGTCATAAATGCAATTTTGCAACTGAATAAGAAGTCCTCTTACATTTGAACATTATTTAGAATCCCAGATGCCCCAGTATCATTGCACTGTAATGACCTTCATTTTGTGTTTACACCACATACAAAGAGAATGCTACAAATGCATGATGAAATCTGTGGATACATGAACAAAATTGAGCTCAAAATACATGACTCAACATTAATTGACTAAATCAAGTGACATCACCTAGGCAATTCTGCAGATCTCACTTTTTTCCACATAAAACCCCAACACCTGTAAACAGACTGATGAGTAAATATGGGCTAAAGTACGTTGAATGATAGACTTTGGCTTGCTTGAGACATCTACGCTTGTTTGGTTTTCAGGCTTTTACGTATCATTAAGAGCCAAGTAAGCTATACCAGAACTTTTGCAAAAAACTACAACTTGATTACCAGACGTCTACTATGACAAGAACGTAGCATAATGAAAAACAATCAAAATGCATTACACGAAGTGTAGTATCCAGTGTTTTTAGAGCTTGACTATGACCCACCCTAGGGACTGAAAGTCAGGATATATCAGCCTCTGCTATATTAAGTTTGACCTCTTTTTCTGTCTAAATTTCTAAATTGGACACAGTTTTAAATTGTAGATTAATTGATTGATCATTCCTCCATTCCTCTTTGAATACTTATCAGCAGTGGGGGAAAAGCATCAAATTTATTCACAGTTGTCGAAAACAGAACCTTTCTGCGTAAGCTTGACTGACCCATCTGCAAGCTTAAAAGATAATAATGAAAGAGCTACTATGACCTTGAAAGGCCTTTCCAATACTAGATAATAATTGTTATAACATCTCTCTTAGCTAAAATGTATACAGCTCAACACACAAACACAAAGAACTGGAAAGAAGAATTTAAGACTGTTTCAATTTGTATTTTCAGCCACACTAGCAGCGATGCTCAACGGATGGCCATGTCCAGTCCCAACACCACTTTAATCCAGATTGAAATATCTCAACAACTAGTGGATGGAAACGATTTCAATTTTGTTCTGAAAATACACACATGTTCTACAGAGGAAGGAACCTACTGACTTTAGTGGGGCCCAGATTTTTCCCCAGGCCACCAAAGTATTTGATATTTGGGGTTTTGACATGGGAAACATGGCAAACATATTTATCTGCTAAATATCAGCATGTTAGCTTTCTTTCTGTGAATGTGTTAGCATGTTAAAGTTAGCATTGTGGTTTTATGTTGATTTAGTGTGGTTTGGTCCTGCTGGTACATAACATAACATAACTGACAGGAGTAAGAGTATAGAGGCATTTTGCACAAGATCATCCAAAGCCAGGCAGTAACATGTTGGGTTTGTTGAAGTCAATATGTGGTTTCATTTGATTCTGGCTCACTAATTTGGCTTTGAATTAGATTCAAACATTCTTCTGATTTCACTAGGGTTTACATTTAGGAGAAATGAGGAAAACTCCAAGTGTCTGCAGTAATTCTATTACAAATACGTTTCTGTGATAGACAAATTATCTATGATCAAGAACCTGTCCGGAGTACATAGAAACAGACATTAATGCTTCATGATCGATGCTCATTAAGGACGAGTCCTGAGTGAATCACCAAGACAGGTTATCGGGACAAACTCAAACACTCTTCTGTTTTATGTGTATTATAACGCGTGTGACACAAAATGTAGGTCATGACTTGAAAACTGGTCTTGCAGTTCCTATGTGAAACACACAGCTCAGTCACACCAATTATTTTCCATACAGCTACTGGGGTGCGAAAGCAGGCTGATGATGTACAGAGTGTGATCAGTTACACACAATTGTACCAGTTGTGATTGGGTCTGTCAGGACTCAGGCAATGCCCAAAGCACAGATGACATGAGCTAATCTTACATCTAAGATCAAGAATGATGCGTTACACTGTAATTCAATGGTTTGTCATTTCCAAGAAACTAGTGTTGAGGTGAAAAGGTGTTGTGTGTTGAGATTAGTAAGTAACACAATGTAGTTTTATATCAAAAAGTAAAGTGCCTTTAAAACTTATTCAACACCCTTGAGGGGATTTCATGTGGCTTTTTTTGACATTGATCAACAAAGCTTTTAATGTCCAGGTAAAAACAGATTGCTAAAAAAAAATATAAATGACCAACAATTTAGGCACTAAATAGTTGTAATAGGCACTGTGTATCACTATTGCAGTCATCGAAACAACTCTCCTTAACAATTTTGTTAAGGCTTCTTTTTACCTGATTTTCTAAAAAAGAAAGAGGTCTGGTCAATATTTGAAACCTGAAAATTAACCATTTTAGGTTTGATCAAGTGGTAGTGGAAGCAAGGCTACATTGTAGTGAATAACCATGTCCTGCCAGGTGTTCCTTTTATTTGTATTTTTTTCATTCCGTTTCTTCATTTCAAGCACTTACAGTAATATGTATAACCAGGTCAAAACGCACAGCTGTAGAAGCAATGCTTTGGAGGTAAAGTACATGTTGCCATTATTGTGTTCTTGCTAAGGACGTTTCTATGCCAGTGAGGAAGAGAGTGGAGGGACTGTACTCACCAACAATGCCAAAGGCAGAGACAGCCCTGGACAGGCCTGAGGAACCTTTTTGGCCAATCTTGGTCCGGTTGCCCAGGTCCAGGCGGCCCAGCAACTCCCGAACCTCTTGCTGGCTGTACACATGCTACAGACAAATACACACACACACAGATTTATAAACACATACAGTATATATATATATATATACAAAGAAATATAAAGAGATTATATGCAGCATTTTATTTCATTTGTGCCAGCCTTCCTTACATTTAGTTAATTAAATGTAAGTTAGTTAGTTAGTAGAGAAACATGAGGCTGTGTTTCCAGCTTTAAAGCTGCTCACCTCCACCGCATCATCACATTCTCAAGCATCCACTCTGTTTATAAAACACTTAACTATGCCAATCAAATGAAAAACAAGCAGGGTTTCCCAAGGTCAGTATAATACCAGCTGCAGTAATGAGAGTGTGGAGTGATGTATACTTAGTCATGGAGGCTTCATTATAACACAACATAATCTTTATCACCCGCAACACAAACAAACAAATCTCGGCTCATAGATCCTCGTAATGAGTAGTGGAGAATAATAGGAGGTGCATGCAGCACTCATCAGCTAAACTGTCATCCATAATACACTTGGGACAGGCTGAGTGATAGCACAATTTTAGCTCAAGCGTGCTGTACTGTATTACATAAGCATATACATTAACACTGTATCAACTCTTGTGGAAAGTCAGCACTTGCCTTGTCATCAATTAAGACCAGGTCCTTGGGTTCGGTGCGGTCAATCTTCAAGACTCTGTGTTTGGTCTCTGACTGATTGGTCCCCACCAAAAAATACCTCTGAAAAGACACATACAAGCACGAATGCACTATGTTAACTTAATGCAGAGTTGGTGTTTGCAATGTAGCCACTGTCCTGCTTCTGGGAATAGGTGCACACACAGTAATAATCCTTTTACTTGTGTCACTGTATAAGAACACAGTAGGATAAGGTGTCTTAGAGAAGACATGTTTTCAAATTTCAACAGACAGTCTATGTTATTACAAGCCAGATTTCCAATGTATAATCCCACTGATTAGTTCCTCACTATCTTCAAACTGGCAGTAACGTTATTACTGTGCAAGCCACATGGATATTTAGCCTGTTTCCATGTGGTTAGATAGATAGTTACTGATGTGGTCATAACCACTACAGTGCTCAATGACCTATTTTTGAGGAGGAAATAAACAACAATTTGTCGCCGCAAAGGCATGGAGGACACCAACTACACCACCGGGCGCTCGCGGGATTGTTGTCGGCTGCGGGAGGCGAGGAAGGTGGGGACGAAGGCTGCCTGCCCGGCTGAGAATCTACCACATAGATCGACACTGCCAAGCCTCCTACTCACCAACAACAGATCGATGACACACAAAATGGATGAGCTACAATTACACACGGAACTGCTGCTTTAGGATTTTCACAAGATTAACACAAAAATTGGCCGGAATTCTCCTTTAAGATTAGTCTTTCTTGTATAACTTTCTCTTCAAAGTCATTATTTTTTCTCACACTGGGTTGCAATATGGCTTAAGACTTTCTGTCTACTGAAGAAAATTTGATTGTAACATCATGTATCAGGACAGTCCGCAACCATTAGAGCCATTATGTCCTGTTCCACAATGTCCAATGGAGGCCTCTTTAGTTAGACAGTCAACTCAACCACTGTTCAGTAAAATGGAATGACAGATGTGCAATAACAAATTATGATAGCTCAACTGTGACAAATGTTTCCTGCTTTACAGTGTAAATGTGTGTGACTATTGATCAGCCATCAATCACTGTTGTAGAACACCTTCATTTTAACACATGTAATTTTAAGTCGTTGGGGGGACAAAATTGGATCGGTAAGAAACAACAACGCCTAGAAGACAATAAGAAAGGGTCTGTAAAGTGCAATTATTTATCCCAAATATGTAGAAACCTAATCAAAAACTAAACTAATAGTTGCATTTTCTCTGGCAAAATATAATCATTCCGACTGTTTAGAGTCTTGACAGTCAAAATGATTAGTCCCCCCCCAAACTCTAGACCCTATAGTTGACACAATGGAGGTCATAGTGTACCAAACTAAACTGGGGTGTACGAGTAGCAGATCATAACAAACAATCTTTTGCTGCCATCTAGTGTTTTCTGACTGTCAATCACAAGCCTACAGGCACTCTCAATCCTTTTCCCCCATTCATGTTAGGTCTGTGAAGTTTTTAATGTTAAATATTAGAGATTAAGAATGGCTTTTTTTTTACATCAGTGAGATTAGGAAATCCAATACTAGAGTCTACTTTCAGCAGTGATGGATTTGGGATGTTAGAGATAGACTTGTGAAAGTCAGCTTGTTGAACAACCGAATGTCCTGAACATTGCCCGTCCTGAATAAATAATTTTGCCACAGTGTGGTTAGCAAGGCAACTCTCAGAGCTGGAGGTGTGGCTCGGACTGTGCTTGTGCTGGGTAGTTCCTAGCCCGTTTGGACATTAGAGGAACAAACTGGGGTTGGGTAGTTCCAAGGAGAAAAGGTGTGAAATATTGCTGCAGATAAAGAAGAGGCCTACACAGGTAACCGACCTTATATTAATAAAAGCATGAAAAATAACCTTATCCTGTTTTTAAAAACTGGTTCTATTGACTAATATTCACCCAGAAGAATCAGGAGAAAAAGCAACTTTAACATGATGGAAATGTAATGTATTTTAAAAAGATATTGTTGGCTACTTACAGGTGGAACCTATAAACACTGATACTAACAGAATAAAGATAACAGACTTACTGCTCTGGTTTCGTACAACACCATCCTCTGGATCCCACTGATGATAGCCGCAGACTGAGGCATTTTATCACTGTATTCTTCAAACAATTAAGAGACAACTGAAGAGCTGTAAAACGGACGTAACGCATTGTCAAAACCCATTACTTCACATCATAAAATACAAAAGAGATAAGGTATAAAAAAGTTAAACCTGGCTGATACTGTTAGCTACTGTGCATCTTCGCCTAACGTTAGCTAGTACTCACCATTAGCTAGCTAGCTGGGTTAGCCACAAATCAACCCGACACAAAATAATACGCAATAACGCATTTCCTCTGGTAGTCTAAATAACTTCTTTGAACGTTTTTAATGTATTAATTGTGCATGTAGCTTGCACAAGTGTTCACGGCTACCACTAATTGCAACATGACTTTGTTTTAGTCAGGTGACTGTCATGAAAGCGCTCCTGTCAACTGATACGGTGGCTCACAGAGTCCAAAACTCAAAAGTCCAAAAAAAAAATGCAATTACTGACAGACCTAAGAATTTACCTTTATGTCTTTTCACTATACACTGTAAGCTTTGTTTGATTTAGATACTGTATATGTTATTATATTTTCTTTATTTAAAGAAGATAAGAATATGAACAATATGTGCAAATAAAACCGGGCCAAAAGAAACACATTTTAATTGCCTTTTTATTTTTAAAGTCTCTGGCAATTGCCAGATGCAGTTCTTTATTTAAAAAAATGTCCAAAGTTTGGTTTGTAGACTATTTTTTTCTTGTGAATGTGGAATTTTCCCAATAATAAAAATTAACTGTATAATCTAATCCATCTTTATCCTATCTCATTACTCTCAAAACATATGAGAATGTCTTTATTCTGAAAGTGAAATGTTTGCTTCAGCCGTGTGCTTTACGTTACAGTGATAAAACAGATGACATGTTGTTTTTTCGTTAGTTCACAGAAAGTGCAGGAAAATTCAACATCAAGTCTAGCTGAATATCTATACAGGCATGCTCTGTACTTGAGAATACGCACACCTCTTCAAAGATCGTTACAGTCTAGCCTTATCTATATGCTTAACGCGGCTTCTATCTTTCAAGCTATAGCTAAGTAAAACCCATAGACTGTATATTATTATTATTATTATTATTATTATTATTATTATTATTATTATTATTATTATTATTATTATTATTATTATTATTATTATTATTATAACAGTCTATGGTGAAACCAGAGACTGTTGCGGGCTCTGGTAAACCTACCCCCGTTTGTTTGTGAGTTGCTATGGTGACATTTAGCTAACCTTGGTTAGCTAACGTAAGTTAGCTTGGTGTTAACACAGGTTAATAAAAGTTTAAACGGGGGAAAGATAAGAGGAGAAAATATATAAGAATGACCCAAACTAACGACGGTAGGAACATTTCCGTCGAATTATGACAGCAATTACCTGTAGTCAAACTTGTATTTTATTGCTTTTATTTATATTGTATTACATTTTATAAGAAACGGCCGAATAGGTACATTGCCAGATTAACGTTAACGTTAAAAGTAACTGACAGTTTGATACTCTCTTTTATGACTTTTGATTCTCTCTGTTCATTAAAATGTAATATACGCTTAGTGGACCGGTACGTGGACAATCTAATAGAAGATGATGCTGAGAGAGAGAGTCTTCTTGCCAAACCCACCTGCTTCATTATAGTTGGAAGACCGGTAATTACACACACACACACACACACACACACACAGGCACAGGCACACTCAAACATGCGCATAACAAGACACAATCAGAAATGGATACGAGGTACACACACATCCATATGGTCTTCCTCGGATAAAGGTGAAGATTTAGGAGAACACATTTGCACCTAGGCCAACAACCACATCACATCAAAACACTGGCATTTAGTTTCTTCTACGTTCCATGTCATATAACCCAATGACTGACTTCACTGAATCAATTCCGATCAATTTTTGTGACAGGGTGTTGGCAAATCTACCTTGGCCAAAAACATTGCAGAGTCCTGGAAGTGTATCCTAATTGATGGTAAGTTCAATTTGCTGTATTTCTGATCTTCGTACCAACATAATTCAGAAATATATTTATCATCTTTTGTAATATTTCAGATACAGATCTGCTCAACACACACATTGATAATAAAACAAAGCAAGGTGAAGAGGTGAGTATAATTACCTGTGTAATAGAACAGAAAGGTTGAATGTCCCATTAATGTCATGTTTTCCATATTTACGCTATGTATACATTTCTTATGGTGTATAAATTGCTCTGACCACTTTAGATCTTGAATATCTTATCTGAGGGAAGAAGTATACCAGAAGAATTGGTGCTCCAGCTGATTCTTGCCAAGCTTAACTCACACCATGTGGAGCACTACGGTAAATTGTAATTGTCATTCAAAACACCAGTATGTCAGCAAGCCACTGCTTTCACTTGATAACACATGTTGTGGTGCAGGGTATGTACTGAGCTGCCTACCGTTCCTATCAGAAGAGTGTCTGAAGATTCATGAGCAGCTTGAGCTGATCAAAAACTTCAAACTAACACCTGATTTCATCATCAACATAAAGGTTATCCACTATTTAGAGTTGTGCACGTCATCATGCAACAATTGATTCAAGCATTATCTTTTAATTTTAAAATAACCTTTTAAGTATTTGGAAGTTGAAAGCTCATATTCTGACAAAGGTTTTTTACATCTGAGAACTCAACCCTTCCATCTTCCACCAGTGTCCAGACAAGGACCTGGTCCACCGGCTGTCAGGTCTGAAGCAGCACCCAGAGACAGGGCAGCTGTACAACAGGGATCAGTGGACGCGTGAGGAGGTGTTTAACAAGAAGAAAGAGAACAAGGACCAGGAAGTGGAGGATGAGGAGGAGGAGGAGGAGGAGCAGGAGGAGCAGGTAAGGTTGAGAGAAAACACCTTTGGCCACTGGTTTTAACCTTTGGTGTTACATTAATTTGGTTTTGTATAATAATAATAAAAATAATAATAATATGATGATGGTGATGATAATTTCCTGCATTCCCCAATTTCATTATGTTGTATTATTTGGACTTTTTTCATTCTAATTTTGTTAATTCTTTTGTTTTGCTTTTCTTGCAGGTTGGGGAAAAAGAACTCCAAAAAAATATTATTGACCAGATGGTGTGGACACCAGAAAATTTGGCCAGAATTGCTTTTTCTAGACTCACCATGTACAAGAACATCATGCTCAGACCACTGGAGGTGAGTTACCCAGGGCTTTAAACTACCCACACATAATGCAGCTGTCAGTTGGGCAAATCATTTGAAATGAAGTCATATTTTTTACACAATATACATTTTTTGTCTTTGGATCATGATACATTTCAAACAGCTTTGATGGGGAAATCAGGGTGATTTTTCTTACACACAAGAGTGCCGTCAGAGTTGTTGCGTTTGTGTCATATCATAAAAGCTCATCTGTACACTGTAACTGCTAACAAAGAGAAGGTCTGAACACAACCTGATCTAAAGATCCACGTTAATATGATGTTCTAAATTATATCAGATGGGTTCAATAATTTCCACCTTGACGTAAGTAATATTTTTTCAGGACTACATGACAGAACACAACCCCCTCTACCTGTTGGAGTTGGACGGAAACAGAACACCTGAAGAGCTTCACTTGGTACGAGGGATTAATGAACTTTCTGCAGAAAAGAAATGCTACAGTCTTACAAACAAGATAATAAACAATAAAATGTTGCATACAATATGCTGTTAAATGGATTTTGTCACCATAGTATGTTAGTCTGGTGCTGGTGTGAAACAACAGTGCTGCATCTGTGTGTTTTTGTATGTGTGTGTGTGTGTGTGTGTGCGTTCGTGCGTGAATGTGTGTGTGCATGAATATGCATGTTCAACTACCTTTGTAATCTGTGGGCTGACTTTATTTTGTTGATTGTTTTGTCTCTAGTCTGTAATGTCCCGTCTTGGATCCATGGCAATAAAGCGTGTCTCCATTCCACTCCTCCTCCACCAGACTGATGATGAAGAATTGCCAGAAGACATTGACACGGTCTGCCGTTATTGACCTTATTCATATTTTATTTACAAATAAACACAGTATTCAAGTTTTTTAAATGATCCACTAACAGGCATTTTAAACACACTCCCTCCACTAAATCAACTCTCAATTTAACTAGAAGTAGTTCAATCCTGAGTCCATTTCTTTTCCAGGAGGACCTAATGAGAGTCATGTCCTCCTCCAGGACAGTGGCTCCCAGCTTTAATTGGAAAAGGAGCCGCTGGGGCCGAACTTGCCCTGTAGCTCTTAGGGAGGGCCAGGTCATTCCAGGCAACCCTGAATTATGTGTGGGGTGAGTGATCTTTTGTAGGCTGTGGCCAGGTGAGGAATCTATTCAATAGCTTCAAAGGAAACTGGGTTAAAATGTCAACAATCTCTCATTTCAACCCCCTGTGCAGCTTCCAGGACAAACTGTACATCCTCTCATCTCAGGAGGCCTGCCAGAAGTTTTTCACAAACCCACGACGGTACTTACTTCCTCCGATGCCCAGGCTCCCTTGCAGAGTTTCCATCATTGGACCTCCACAGGCAGGGAAGAGCACTCTATGTAAGCTTCTGGCTCAGCACTACAATGCATTGGTGCTTGATATGGAGGTACTGGTGCAGCCGGTTCTGGAAAAGCTTGAGCAGGAGAGGCTTGACAAAATCAAAGAGGAGATAACACAGGTCGCTATAGAGAAAAACAAGATGAAGATGGAGAAGGATGTCAGCGAGAATTCAGGTAAGTTGAGTTTTGTTGTTAATGATGATCATGATGATGATGATGATGATAATGACGAGGATGATGGGCCAGCAGTCTTTAGTTTATCTACTGCATCTGTCACTATAAAATAAATCATAAATAAATAAAAATGATGTTCACGATCACTTTTTAAGGATGTCCTCCCTCTTAGATATACCCATGGGTACCAATAAAGTAACCTGAACCTGTACAGTTGTATTGTATACATAGCAAGAGACAACAAAAATATTTTTTTAAGCTAACTGTGACACAATGTGCCATAGCTAACTGTTCTATTAACAAATAAGGTTACATCCCACAGCCCTTTGAAATTCCATGTAGTAAACAGCATTATTTGATGTATACTGTCACACACAGAATTCATTTTCTGATACTTTTTTATTTCATCAGATGAAACCAATTCTGTAGAAGGTAAGACGTAAAAACAGTCTCTCTATCTGACGCAAACACACATGCAGATAAACAGACATGGATCTTTTTTTTTTTTTTTTTACACGTTCTATACACATCACAAATGCTATTCTGGCCCAAAGTTTTGGAGCTCAGTGTGAGTCGAGATTATGTGGCAGCATACACTGTATTTGTGTGCAAATGTTTTCTGCTGTTCTCAGTGACAGAGGATCATCCAGAGGTACAAACCATGGTGCTCACTGCGCTAGAAGAGGCCAAACATCAGAGCACATCTCCCTTCGGCCTGTATGCTGAGGTACTGGAGAAGCGTGTAAAAGAGGTATGTTCAGATGCATTTACACTGCAAACCCAATAAAAAAAACTACGTTTTTGTTGTGACTGTTAGTGGAAATGTAATGAATGTATTTTTGAGAGAAAGTCTACTTAACATAAATGTTGCCATTTATCATGTACAGTAAACATGATTAGTTGGAAGATAAACCAAATGAATGAACCCCTATTTAGATTAGAGTACAGTACATTTATAAACAGTTTGCAGGGGTGTTGCTTACTAATTGTGATGTAACAGATTGAAGAGGCTGACACTGATGCAGATGTCAAAACTGGCTGGGTGCTAGACAACTTTCCCAAGAACCTTTCCCAAATGAAAGCCTTACAGCAAGCTGGAATTATGCCAGACACCCTCTTCTGTCTCAAAGACAGTGATAGCAATGAAGGTACGAGACACAGTTGTTTGTTTTATATAGAGTATATAGAGTCAAGTCGGTATTTGAGTTCTGACAGTGATCATGTATCATTGCATTTAAATGTGTTGAACAGTTTTGAAGAGAGTGTATGAGATGAACAAGGAGAGCGTGGACAAAGCAGTAAGCAAGAGGTTGCAGAAAGAACAATCTGAGAAGGAGAAACTAGTCATGTGAGTGGAGGTGCAGTGTTGCTGTCAAATCTTATGGGTTGTTATATCTGGAATTGATTATTTATGGAGCGTTTGTTCTTATGCTTGATTTCTCTCTATTTTAGAAAGCAGAATGAACCGAAATCAGAGGTAGAGGCAGAGCCAGCAGAGCTGCAAACAAAGCTAGAGCCAGTTGCTGAAGAGATTGAAGGTACCAACTGTCAGCCTAAATCCCTGATCCTGTAGAATTTGACCAGCACTGTTTTTAAAGCATTCATCGATGTCTTTTGTAGAAAATCTTGAACAGTCTGACACCACTAGTCTCCTGCATCCCGCCATCATTGAAAAGGAAGGTAAGACATTGTGATATAATTCTGTTGTTTCAAATCCCACATACATTTCTGAATTAACACACTATAATGTATGTAAGTACCAAAAAAGCAGCATTAAATTTATCATTTTCCCTCCATCTCAAACTCTGGACTGCCATCTGCTTCTCACTTCTGTGTTGCTCCAGCTGTGGTACTACCTGATCATTTGGACTTGGGTTATCCAGACGGCCCGGAGATGGATGACTATAAACTCCAACTGCAACAGTTTGTGTACGAATGGGACCAAATGCAGTCTGCTTTAACTGTCCCACACTCAGTACTGAAGATTGGCAACCAAAGCCCTGAAGACCTGCTTAAACAGATGGTCCTTTACATGGAGAGTGAGTGTAACCCTTTGTATCAATCCCAACTTGAATTCTTTAACACCACAAACTGCATGTTGGTCAGAATGAACAATCAGGTTTTAATTCAATTTATTATAACTATAATTATGATTCACAAAATGGCTTATGACAAATGTTTTGGTTTACATGCTTGATCTTTAGAACCCTTTCAGTATGTGTCCTGGGAACTGACAGCAACAGACCTGGACAAGGAGGCGGAGGATATGGAGGCCTTAGCTGAGCTGGAGAGAGCCGAGGACGACACCAGTGAAAATGACGCAGCTGAGGAGGAAGAAGTCAGTAAAAAAGTCTTTTTTTTTGGTGGCTGGGTTGGCTCAGTGGGTAGAGCAGGCGCACCTATACTGAGAGGTTATTGCCTCTATGCAGAGGCTAAGAGATCAAATCTGACATGTGATGATTTCCTGCATGTCTTCCCCTTCCTCTCCCCTTTTATCTAGTTGTCCTATCAAAATAAAGGTGAAAAAGCCCCCCAAAATAATAAAACAAAACAAAAAGTATTTTTTGACTTTATAAACAACAAGTATATAATCATATATATAATTGAAGATGCTGAAGATGGAGGCCCGTCTTACTACTTTGTTGTCATATAAAAATATAAACGAACCTTTAACAGCATCTCCTTCCTCTCAATGACAGCAGGGGGACGCAACAACCAAGAGAGAATTAGGTGATACCCATCATTTCTGCCCTGTGGCCTTTAAAAACCATAACGTCCTCTGGCCCTGTACGAGTGAAATTGCAGCCAAGTACCGGGAGAAGACCTTCTATTTCTCGAGCCAAGCAGCCCAGGACTCATTCCTTCAAAACCCTGCACATTTTGTTGCACAGACTGGGCCTCTTAAGGTACAAACTAACATAAGAAAAAGTCACTGTAAATAAGGCAAAATACCTATTCATTTTCTTCTATCTTCTTCTATCCAAGCCTCCTGCCCTGCGGCTCTTTTTGCTTGGCACCCGAGGGTCAGGCAAGACCTCACAGGGTGAATGGCTAGCCCAACAGCTGGGCATTTTCCATATTCAGTTCAGGGAGCAACTCCAAATGCTCATTATGGCCAAGACAAAGGGGCAGGTACCTTATTCTGATGAGGTGGAGTCTCCAGAGGAGTCCGCTGAGGACTTGGAGGCTCTGATAGAGGAAGCCAGGGGGGGGGACGAGGGGAAGATGGAGGAGAACTCCGACAAGCCGAATGACACGGAGGTCAGCTTCAATTCACTTTTTCTATAGCAAGATCAAAGACAAGAATTACAAGAATGTTAAAGAATTATGATATTTTGAGACTGAAATACTGTGCATATGCTACTCTGTGTCTACAGCAGGAAGTGGTCCTGACTGATGAGGAAATGGCCATCAAAGCATACCTGTCTGACGGAGATCCACTTACCCCAGAGATCCTGGATATGATTATCGCACCATACTGGAATCAGGAACCATACATGTAGTTACACGCAAACACAGACACACACACAAGAGGGTGAATTTTGTACTTCATACAATTTTGAAAAGTTTTCTTTGATAAATCTTTATACATCTCTTCATCTATCATGCTTGTTTTCCTGCTTCTTTTACTTTCACTTAAAAATCCAGACATCACACCTTTCACATGCTTACACTTCTATATTTTAAACCTTGTGTACATTGCCTACATGTAGTAAGTTTTTTGTGCACCTGACAACACAAGGTATTTGTTAACCCTAATATTCTCCACCTTGTAGGTCTACAGGTTTTATTTTGGAGGGCTTCCCTCAAAATCCCGATGAGGTGCAGTACATGTTGCAGCGACAGCTTTTCCCTGACACTGTGGTACATTTGGTGGTGGATGTCACAGACGTTCAGAAGCGTCTGTTGCCGACATACCTGGAGAAGTGGCGTGAGCGCCACAACCGCCGTGAAGCGCAGCTAAACCTCCTTTATGATCTACGTAAGCAGAACCGGGTAAGCAAGTGACAACTTGGTAGAATAATTCTCTGCCAACTTTATTACATGCATGTCTATCCTGACAATGTCTACATATTGTGTGAGTATCTGACACAAGTACAGCTAATATCTCTTTGGTACAGGAGAACAGCATTGCTGAGAGAAGGGCTGAACTCACGAAGGCAGCCAAAGTAAGCAAACTCATTCCAACCACACCGTCATCCTTTCTGCAACACTGCTTAATGCCTCTCCCTCCAAATTTCAACTCATCAGCTTAGAAATCTTGAGGATGAAGAAGATGATGAAGATGATGAAACTGCAGGCAACATAGAGGAAGAGATAGAGGCTACGCTGGAGGAAGAGTTTCCTCTAGAAGAGGATAAAGACATGGAGAATAAAGAGAATGAGGATGCGGCGTCTGAGAGGCTGGAGATGGAGATTGCAGAGCGTTATGTGACTGATGAAAACAGCCTTGTTACAGTTATGGTACAAAGACACAAAACCCAAAGAAGGCAAATAAGTAGCCAGACATACGTATTTGCTTCCCTCACCCATTTCTGCTATTATTTAATATTTGCTTCAAGGACAGTCAGGAGAGTTAAATAATCCATATAAGATTTACTACAACAGTCTAAGCCATAACAAACAAGGTACTACTTTAAACAAATTGTCAACATTAGACACTACGACTCCGGTTAATTTTTACAAACGTTTTACATTCTGACATCCTTTGACTTTACAGAAACATAAGTTGGTTCTTAGATCAACCTAATGTGACTTGACGTGCTCACCATAATGTATGTGTGCTCATGAATTCTGCTTTGTGCTGTTCTATCATCAGGAGCTCCTGAGTGAACTAAACATATCCACAGTGTCAATCAGGGCATCTCGCAAGCTCCGGATCGTTCAGCAGAAGTTGCTACAGAAAATCCAGCCCCTGGCGACCAACAGGGAGTCACTCTTCCAAAAATGCCAACCCATCTCATACAGCCTGGCACATAAGCTACTGCTCTCTTCTTATAAGCTCCACAGCGCCTTTGGCTGCTGGGACCCCATAAAGGTAGGCGTCATTCAGGAATGGCCCCTGTGTCTTTTTAAGCACCTGTGGGATGAGGCCACAATTTGAATTTCAAATACTAGTACACCTTTACTCTTTTGTGCTGACATGTTAATCAGCAGAACTAATCAGCAAAATGTCCCCCTTCTACAGCACTACAAAGAGAGAGATTTGATCCAGCCTCTGCAGTGGCCCCTCAATACCACATATCCCCTAATCTTCCATCAGTTTATCTACTTTTTTGCAACTAAGGAGAACCGTAACACATTTATGCTGAACCCCTTGAAGTACCTTAGGCAGCCAAAGCCCACCCTGTCCCTTCCTGTTAAAATGGCTGTTGTTGGACCACCCAAATCTGGAAAAACCACTGGTAAGACTCAAGGCACATGGAAAACAAGTCTTTCAAAAATCATATATGTCTCTCTTCTTTCTATTATTAACATTCTGCATTTCTCTCCCTTTGCTTTAACTCTCCAGTGGCACAGATGTTTGCTCAGAAATATGGCTTGGCCTGTCTGTCCATTGGCGGCGCTATGCGGACGGTGCTTAACAATTATGAGCACACTGATCTGGCTGTCCAGATGAAAAAGCATCTCTCCCAGGGACTCGTTGTTCCTGATGAACTGGCCATTCAGTGTCTGGAGGTGGCACTCATGAGCTCGATCTGCAGCACTCGAGGGTAAGCTGGGCTGTGTGTTCCATTTAGAGTTATTAGATTTTTACCTTGAAATAAATTTTTGGTTTCAAGACAAAGACTTTTTACTTACTCTAGTCTGGCTTTGCCAGACTTTCTCCACAGCGCTGCGAGGACGGTCTGGCTAGTCCACACAACATTACAAGATAGGAGAATGCTGTGCTCTGGTTTATTGGCATTTCTTTAAACCAATCATATTACCGGTCAGAGCCATGGTACCATATTAGATAGTTCTCTAGACACCGAACATTTACTTGTCTCAGGTATAAAGCCCTGATTCAAAATGGCTTCAGGAAGGAACTTGTTTTGGTGGAACATGTGTATGTTCAAAAGTAGTTTTAGTCATGCAACAGAAAAGTCAGATTGGACAGATAGTCTAGTTAGCTGTCTCAGAAATCGACCAGAGTTTAAAATTCCAATTGAAAGCGTAAGGTAACGGGACATCCGGCCAGAAAGTGTGAAATCCAGACAGAATTTCAAAGCATCAACAGAGCAATCCTAAAAGAGGAGCATCTTGGAACTCTGACTGTCAAGACATCTGCACATGCTGTACTTATTCCTGCTTGAGGATGTATGTGAAGACAATATTTATTGTCATCCCAGGTACGTGTTGGACGGCTTTCCAAAGACACTTAAGCAGACAGAGCTGATGACGTCTCGGAGCATCATCCCTATGATAGTAGTGGAGCTGGAGCTGGCCTTAGTGGAGGTGCTGACCAGAGGTCTCCTGGACAAGATGAAGCCCAACAAGTGAGACAACCCACATCAATGGCAACTAGAAATACACATCATATCACAAGTCTGAGAGCTAAAATCCCAAACTATCAAAGTTAATGTAATAAAATATGTCCTGCCCCCCCCCTCCTACTTCAGGCCTCACCTGATGCATGACAGCTCAGCAATCTTCCACATTCGTAATTCCTGTTACAAGCAGGAGATAGAACATGCGAGGCAACACTTCCAAAAACAATATCAGAACTGGATCCTGCTCGATGGCTTGAAAAGCAAATGGTGGATCTGGAACAACAGTATAAAGGAGGTCAGCATCAGCATGAAATATATCCACAGCTACCTGGAGAGGACGCGCAACCGTAAGTACAAGAAGCTTTTCCAGACATCAGCTCAGATCGTCTTTTTTTGTTTGTTTTTTTTACACCTAAAGTGAAACATGCCAAATACTGTACTCATTGAAACATTGCCTTACTTGTCATCAGGGCAAGCAGCATGCATCAACAGAATGTGCATCACACCCAAGGAGCTGCAGTATCGGCTTGGAGAGTTTGGACAGTACTGCCCTGTCTGCCTGGCTCTACATCAACACCTGGTGGACTGCTCAGAAATTGCAGCCTTAACTCATGCAGCTGAGTACAGAGGACAGTATTACAAGATGTGTGGCGAAGACCATTTAGAGGTCAGTTCACTGGAGCACACAGATGGTTCAATGCACAAATGAGTATGAAAAAACATCCAAGCCAAATTAACCAGATTTTCTACTTTTTAAATTCTGTGCACAATTTCTGTAACTACCTAGTGGATATCATTTATGTATGATACTATGAAATCATGCAGGATAAACAATATACACACATTTTAAAGTTACATTTATAATAATAGATTTAACATGTGAATAGATTGCATGTACGAGTTAGCTCAGTTGGTAGAGCAGGCGCACATAGAAAGAGGTTAACTCCTTGACACAGCGGGCGTCGGTCCGAATCCGATTTGTGGCCCTTTGCAGCATGTCATCCCCCCCCTTTCATGTTTTCATCTCTATGTCCTATGGAAAAATAAAGGTATAAAATGCCCAAATGAAATCTTTAAAAAAACAAAAACGTTCAGAATTGATTAACTTTGACTGAAAGACAAAGTGATGTTTTTATGTTGCTCTCTCAACCTCAGCGGTTCCTGAGTACTCCTGATCAGTTTGTGACTCCTGGCTGCCCGCGCACCCTCCCACCCCCCCAGCTGCTGCCCCGAAAGCTCACTGAGATCCAGGTGAAGAACAAGTTCCCAAAGCAAGTTGAGATGAAGGGCTTCTGCCCGGTCACTTATCTGGATGGAAAGCAAAGGTACACTATTCATTACACTGTGTGAACACATGATTGGCATTCAGTTAGTAATAGAGATTTAAATTTACCAGTGGAAAATTACAAGTTATTATACTTATCAGTTTTGGTAACTTGAAAGGGGTGGTCCTTGGCCCTATTTACTAGATTAGATACTTCATGAAGTGCATTTTAAAAAGCAAATCATTATTAAAAACAAAAACAAATGTCCCACTACAACATGCCAACAAATAGAACAAATACTTTATGTCAAAAGAGCTTTATCTGTGTTAAATTTCTCATTTCTGTCTGCAAGTCTTTACCTTACTAGACAGTTCTCTAGTCATAGATTTATTTGTTCTCAGGTATGAAGCCCTGGTACTAGGGAAGATGGAATACGCAGTGGAATATAGAGAACGTATCTACATTCTTGAGACAAAGGAGAAACAGGACAAGTTTTTGAGGTGGGGAGCCCTCTTTGTATATTTCTGAAATCCTTTTCAGTTAGATTTCTTTTCACAAGGATTACTCAGTCGTGCATAGTATTTGGAAGTCTTCCCAGTACTTTCAATAAAGTTATATTTTGCTATTGAGTGAAAGTACATGTTGATATATTATCTTTCAAGGATTCCTGAAACCTATTGGGACCAGAAGCTGCCCAGTAAAGTTCCTCCTCTTTGTGAACTTGTACCCCTCACCTCCCTTCCAACGTTGGGCTACCTGGAGCAGGTCGCACACTCACTCACCCACACGCACACACAACACTTTCTGCAGATGTTATGTCAACATTTGATATAGCTATGTTTCTGTATCCTCTTCAATATATGCCCTGTTTTGAGTTGTGTGTATTTTTTAGGGTGTGGCAGTATCAGTCATCAAGGCCATGACAGCTGTTGGGTGTCTGAAACCTAAATATCCCTTCCTCAGTATACAAAGATCTTCACTCCTCTATGTGGCATTCTATCTGAAAGGTAAAGCAAGATGGCAACGTTGCCTTATCACAATAAATATGTGAATTGCTTAAACTCTATAACAATTAACATATTTTACAGCTTTCAACCACAAGAGCACAGACTACACCCGGCAGAAGTACAAAAAGAAGCTGGCCTTGTTTGAAGAGAACTGTGCTCTCATTCCCTACCTGAGCTCAACAATGACAGGGAACTACAAGCCTCCCTGTGAACGCCCCATCGACTTTGAGTTCAAACTCAATAGGTTCCTGGCCTTGGGAGACCTGCCAGTTGCCGACAGTGCGCTGTAGTGGTTTTTAATGCTGCCTGGCCGCTGTGTCATGTTGTATGAAGAACTGTGCAACAACAAAATTTGAAAGCAACCTGCTTTAAGAGTTTATTTTATCAATAGCATGTAATAAAGCATTCTTCACGGTCAGGGCTGAAAAATGTTTTTTGCTTGGGTCATTAACCTTACTTCTGTGTAGCTTGTATACTGGACACTACTCTTTCATTATCTTTATGTGGTTGCTAAAGAGAATATAGATGTAATTATGTGATCATAATTGCAAGTTTTTATCTTAACTGAGAGGCTTAAGTTTAATTTTAGAAATATGAGCTTTCAGTGATTTGCTCTAAAGCTTTAGACAATTTTGTTTTTTTGATTTTTCCAAAATCTAAATGGGGATATCAGTATTAAAATAGCTCACATACAAAGCAAATTCATATGAGTTTTTTTTCCCCAATAATGGATCTTATTAAATTTATTGAGGTTGATTAATGCCATGTTGAAAACAATTGTGGTTCACATATTAACTCAACCACAGTGAAACTAGGGCTGGACGATATGGAGAAAATCAGATGACGGCATTCTTGTCCAAATACCTAAATATCACATTGATGTTCTAAGGTTGCTAATTGGTGCTTTAACAAAGTATCTTCACAGTTAGATCTTAGATAATCAGTAATGTGGATTTATAATGACAAATTTCCTTCGGGATGAATAAAGTATCCATCTATCTAACTATTTGAACAGGCAGAACAGTCATATCCCTTCACTGTAATATATTAAGCTGGTTGACACCAGACTGTTTCTCAGACTCTGGGGAAGGTCCATTTACAGCTCATTTCAAAAGGGGCGTCACCAACAGACGCCGCTCAAATGCCTCTGGACGCCATTGATAGTCCTTCCACCAATCAGACCAACAATCCGGGTGACGTAGCAAAGACAGCGGCATAAACGGGTTGCTGCGCTTAAGTGGCCGCTATGTTGAATGTAAACAAAAAGCTCAACGCTTGCGATTGGTGCCTGAATTTGGAAAAAATTGCAAATGGGCTTGAATGGGCTCTTGGCCAGACTGACTGAGAGGACATCTCAAATTTGCCAGAAGTTCATCAGGGTTTTCCCAGGCTAGTAATGTAGCCTTTAAAACCAAGAATTCACTACACTTACCATGTAATGATATTTAAACTCTAAGACGATATCTAGTTCATATGACAATATCAACGTTATTTAATATATTTCCCAGCCCTAAATAAAACTATTACAGTACCGTAAGAACAGATTTTGTGTTCATTAAATATTAACAGTAGAAGTGCGTTCCAGTGGACTGCCTTGTGTGAAGGATTTGGCACAAAGCTCCTAAAGGTGCAAGTCCTTCCTCCTTACTAGAGTGACCTTAATATGGGTTTCAAATTGAATGTTTCAACGCAGATCCATATCCAAATTCCTTTTATCCAGTAAATAATGAGCTGAGGAAAACAGCAGGATTATTCGTTTACTGTGTCCTGTCAGTGTGGTAAAAAAAAGAGAACATAAATCATGACATCCAGTTAGAGACATACTTAAGGAAGAAAATGTCCTGAAATTTGCTTCCATGGATATAAAACACCAACATTACATTTGTCTCTTTACTTGTTTGGTTTAATGATTATTAAAATTTAAATCTTACAATGACTGTTATTTAAGCAGTGGATATACAAATACTTCCATCTTTCCAGTACCCTCGATACATCAGTGCTTACAACATTTTGTTGGTACTTGCGTTCAGTGTTTTAGAACAAAACATTTTCCACACTCCCTACTAAACAGAACTTTGAAAAATGTGTATTTCAATCACTGACAGTAACCACTCTAGAATCTTTCTTGAACAAAATGATGGCGGTTATGGCACCTGCTACTGGTCTCATCAACCTATTTGATGTTAAATTAGCAGCTAGCAGTACTATTGGTCCTCGTCTTGACTTCTTTGTGGGTTGTTGCCACGGTCTGGATCTCTGAGACGGAGGATGCTGATGTTTTTACTCTCTGGAAGAGAGCTGAAACAAGAAGGAGAAAAGCAACAAAGATGACAATTGTGTCATTTGAGGTTAAGGCTGAGGTTAGCTGCTCGTCTTTCCCAAGGAACCTAAGCAGCAAAATACAAATCCCATGGGCTTTACTCCTGAATGGATTACTTCATAACATTAACTAAGTAAATATACAGTAACTAAGTCAATAAATCACATCTGGGGGGGTCTAACAGTTTTGGCATACAAATATATGAACACCGATGTATCAGTGATTACCTCATGCTCTGTGGGGTGAGGAAGATGAACTGCCTGAAGCGCTGACCAGCAGCCACCTTCAGCATCATGTCCATTGATATCCTCCTATTCACCATGTCCTAAATGAACAAAACAAAACATGAGGTGTGTTTTAATATATAAGGCTAAAGACGGTGAGACAGTTTATGTAATGTCAACCCCCTTCAATGAACTTTCTCCAAACTTCCTCCTCTCCCTCTGATGCATATTCAATGTTTTGAAGCAAGACATTATCTTGAAGCGTGCCCAGATTCTCCTAATCCATGATTCGATTTGACTTCCGTTTACATTTTCACGATTTGATTCAATAAAAAAATATATAATTTTGAAATGATTATTAATAATTCAGCGGTTTCACCAGTTTCACAATTAGGTGGCAGAAGGGTAGGCTACTTGACAATAGTTTGAGTTTTTCCAGCGTTTACATTGCACTTGAATGAGTTTAACAATGTGCACCTGAATGCATCATTAAGTCCTGCAGGCCTTCTCATTTTATTATTCATTGTTTACATAAAACACGGGAAAGGCCAAATGCTGCCACACCATAACTTAAAGATTGTCCAGTTCTGTTGTTTCTCCGTCATCCGACTCAGGCAGTGGCCATGTTGGTAAGCTAACATTATAATGTGTCTTTAGCTGTATGCTAACGATTGGTAAAGTCTGTGTTTTTTTTTTTTTTCTTTGGACGTCACAAGCAGGAGTGGGTGGAGAGAGAGAGGGAAAAAAAACTACAGGGGGATCACACATCCTGCTTTTGATTTCACAATAAAAAATTAAAAGCTTATTTAATTGATTTCCAATTTGAAACCTAAATTGTGACACCCTTTAATTATTTCAATATGCAATTAAGGCAGTGAACAGTCTTATCCAGACAAACTCGTAATATCAATAAAAGCTGTATCTTATCACCATGTAAACATCAAACTCGTCAAGACAGCGGAAAGGCGCCTCTGTGATGGCCCAAAGAGAGAGAACAAAGCAAACAGTGGAGAAGGAGCGCTCGCCTCCGGACAGAGAGCGCATGTCACTCAAGTCAGCCTTGTTCCCTTGGCCTGGCTGCACCTACAGACGAGTGGAGGAGAAATCTTTGTTTATACAACCATGCTAAAAAGCTGCAGCAGTCATGTCTCACGTTTTTATGAGTAAAAACAATCAATGAAACAATTAAATCTGTTCTCATTTAGACGTTAACCTTGCATCTAGATTGTTCAGTCTGTTTTCAGACTACATGCTGTAAAGCCAACGGCTGCCTCTCGAGTTATTCTGGAAAAACCTCACGTCCTACAGTTCACAGATGTTGAAGAACCCTTCAGTGTAACACTTTTAGAAGGAAAATTAGACTAAAGAACTGCTGACTGTTGATTTAAATGTTCTTCTTACTGAAATGGAGAGGGTTTCATTCTTGTGGTCAAAGGTCATACTTCCAGTGTAGCGTCTCTGGGCCAGCATGCTATCAAAGTAGTATTTACAGCGGGCGGAGAGTAACCTATTAGATGAAAAGGAATCAAGTGAACAAGGAAGGATGGCAGAGTGATAATAAATCAGTAGATAGGTCTCACAATTTACAGGTTTCTTTTTTGATTTTGCTAATCAATTAGCTTAAAGAGAGAGAGAGATCTATCTATCTATATCTATATAGAGAGAGACCGGAAGATACAGTATGTACAAATCAATTACAGATTTGTTTTGTTTTTTAATTAAAGAGTTTATCAACTTACTTCTTGAGCTCAGCGTAAACCTGGAGTCTGCGGTTCATTACATTACTGAGACTTTTGATGAAGCTGGTGAGGTTCTTCATTTGCTGTGCCATGTTCTTGTAGTTCTCCAGAGCCTCGTTATACTGCCTAGACATGGGAAAGAAAGACAAGTGGAAGAAAGGTAAGACAGAGGAAGGTTAACATATCAAAGCCAATTCACTTCATGTTAAACATTTCATAATGTAAAATTAAGTTTGTTTTTGAAATAGCTTACATTTATCATTACTTTATCATTTGATAGATACCAGGGCTTCTTAAGTCACATACCTCACGACCTCCTCCCGGTCCCCCTGTTGTTCCTGCTGGGTAGTGATCTTAACCTTGAGCCGGTTGATCTCACTGTCCAGACTCCGGGCTGTCCGTCGTACTTCCAGGCGCTCTGGACAGATTTCTGTGGCTTTGGCCACAGATGTCTGAACCGCAGTGTGACAGAGATCATCAGTTACTAACATTCAATGCTAGTGAAATTATAATGTACACAATCTATTACATTCGGAATTTAAAGGCTATTTGTACCCAGAAAAACAAGGTCTCAAATGCTAAAAAACAAACAAAACAGAAATAAATCATTGCTTTGTTGGAATATTGCTAGTGCTGGGCAGCTTCCCGTCTGGTTTAAAAAGAAAATCATAAGAAATTGTTCATCTTGTGATTTAAATTTTTTGAATTTAGCCATGAGCCCCTGTGATAAGTTGCCCCGTGTATCTCTGTTTGGCGTACCTTAAGTTCCTGCTCCTTGCTTTCCAGATTGCCCTCCAGTGTCTGTATGTTGCGGAGATGGGCACTGCGTTTCTCCTCATAGTGTTTTTTGTGATGCTTGCACTTCATCACCTCCTGATCAGCCTTACTCAGCTCCTCCTGTAGTAAAATGAAAAGGACCAGCACACAAAGAGTAACCATAGGAACTTCATCAAGTAGTTGGGGGATGCTGGCTTCTGCGGGCAGCTGAGACTGTGCTGAGAATAATCAGCCAGCTGAAGTTTGGTCTTATGCTCTACCACGCTCAAATGTAACCCTGGGTTAAGACCTTCATGTAAGTGAGTAATAATTTAAAGGTCATTCTTATGTTAAAACAAACGTTTTGTAAGTTTGACAAGTTGGGATTTGGTATTTCCACAAGTAGAATAGTTAAAATTAGAAATGACAAAACATCTGGAGTTGGAATACAGCATTACCTTGATTGGGTCGGCGTCCTCAGCGACTGTGTTGATCTGCTCTTTGTGCTGCTTGTACTCCTGCTCTGCCTTCTCATAGGACGCCTTCAGCTCAGCCGTCTTAGTTCGTGCCTCTTCGTACTCAGCACGCTTGGACGAGATCTTAGCAACAATCTCCTGAAGATCTTCCTCCTGTATTAAAGTTGTGACAACGGCATTTCACATAGAGCGTCTGGGCTTATTGCAAAAAATGACGTGAATGACTTGAATGTGAATTCTTTGGAGATCATCCATTTATTCTTGTATATATTGACATAAGAACAATTTAAGTCCATTAGGTCTGATTATTGTTCTGCACTGATATGTCTGTACAAACCAGGGGACTGAGGTCCTCTGACTGAGACTCTTCCACATTTTGTAGGTCTGTCAGCTCCAGCTGTAGCTTTGTGATCTTGCCCTGGAACAAATACACAAACTGCATGAGCAAATTCATAAAATATACAGTTCCTGAGTAAAATACTAGAAATTTGATTTGGAAATGTATTTTTAAATCTAGTACTATTTTTTTTTCAGACTGAAAGGTATATTATAAAACGTATGCATCTATTTGAAATATCAACAGATTTTCCAAGTTTATAAAACAGTATAGTACAGAAACACAAAAAAAATGTGTAATTGTTTTGTTAACTGATTTCCAGTTATAAGAATAGCCTAGCTAACATAGGCTAGGAATGGGACGGTTCAAGTGAAAACAATTAGCCTCACAGATTTCAGTCAAAAACTTGGCACCGTAATAAAAGCTCGGTTGCCACAGATGAGGTACCGAGTACAGTGGTAAGTCAGCCTGTTTGCTTTATGAGAGCATTACAGATTTACTGTTACCTAAAACTGATGGAACAAGGGGAGGATCAAACAGCAACTGAGTGCTAGCACTGTGCAACCCAAGTAGGGTTGGGTACCGAAAAGCGGTGCCAATAGGGCACTTCTGACATAGACAGTTGTAACGAGACCGAATAAGAAAGAAAATGTCAGTGCCTGGCATCGCTGCATGGGGCGCTATTGTTACGGTTAGCTATTAGCTGGTTAAACACAATGGTTAAAATGCCGACAGCTTACGTTAAGAGGTGTGAAGTGTGACTCTATTTTTCTGTAGAGGATTCCAACATCGGAAGTAACAGTCTGCAGGCAGCTGCCGTTGTCGGAAAAAAAACAGACTGTGTGTTCACTTGCAACACGTCAGCTTTGTGGTGCTTTTAGGTTTTTGTAAATTCCTATTTCCCATCTGGTGCTTGTTTTTGTGGTTTACCAGCAATTTACTTGTGCACTATGTCATTGTTATAAGTTATTGTGATCAACTTATTAATCAATCATTACATTTTTACCATATGGCATTAGCAATAAACAAGCCGCTCTTTAATGTTGCCAAATTTGCTCCTTTTTTATATTATATACATTTTAAATATATTATATGTTTTCGGTTCAGCCACCTGTTCAGGGGGATATTAACAGTAGCTCAGTCCGTAGGGGGTTCAATTCCACATACGGAGCAAAGTATGGTGATGGACTGGTTATATATATATAAAAATTTCTAAAAAAGATGCTGTATTCTTCCGACACGCTGTAATAACGTTACTGTTTGAAACGCTTTACGGTTTAGAACGATCAATTAGCTATTCAAAAAATGTTCTATATTTTATGCAAAAAATTAAATTTCTATTAAAGAAAAGATAGAAAATAAATATCTGTGTGCTGTAAATTGGTTAGAAAAAATTAAATTGGAAACAGCTAAAAATCGGTATTGGCCTAAAAATTGTAATTGGTGCATCTCTAGTAGTATAAACTATCAATTTCCCTGTCTGATACTCAGAGAAGATTATTATTATTATTATTATTGTTAGACATTAAATACTTGTCCAATAAGAGCAACAGGTGTTTGTGACAGGTAAACTCGTTACTTTGGTAGTCCTCTGCTCTACGTGGGTTCTTCTCAGCAGCGCATCGTTCTGTTTGACGTCTTCATCTAACTTTTTCATTTGTTGTTGGAAGCGATTTGCCTGAGCTTTCTGGTTCTCAATCTCCCTCTGCAAGTGCCTAAAAGTGAAAGATAGGAACCAGGAGACAGAGAAGGTATCAATGTAAGGTATTAAGAGTGAGTATATTTTAATAAGTGTAGCCAAACAAGACAATCATCTACCCACACACACACAGTATTTCTGAATACAACAAGACAAGATTTCAACACACCTAATCTCCTCCTCAACATCTCCCGAGAGGTAGTTGGCTCTGGTCTGCTCAGCGGTGTAACTACGGTTATTAAAGATCTGATCTCCCTCCTTGGAAAAGGCCTGGTTACAGTTCCGAGGAGGGTTTTTCCCTTGCATCAGTCTTCGAGCCTCTGTTCGATTCTACACAACCAACCGCAACAAACAAAAACTCATGTCAATGCATTAAATCTTCTGGTGTGTATTTCCGGTGTTTTACAACTTCAATCAAAAGGAGCTAAATATGAACCCAGGATATAAGTGTTATGATTGTAGATGAACTAACAGACATACAGAGTTGATTTGATGCATCGTTGTTCCCTCTTGAAAGATTATGTCTCAATGCAGAGAAGTCAATAATTGATGTGAGGGAACTGATTACCTTAATGAGTAGAATGCTCTCTATACCCCTCTGATCAATAAGGCAGTTGGCCACAACTGGGTCCTCAATTTCCAGAGCTTGTAGCACTGACGGGTATTCAGGATGGTTCACACCCCTGACACAAAGACAAAACCAACTAAGACCATTTGAATGGATAAAAAAGATAATGCTTACAACATGTGTCCTTCATGTAAAACAGACTCAAAACTACCTGTTGTTGACTTGATGTCAATCAATTTGTACGCCAAAGAAATTCTGTATGCTTTACAAAGTGTAATGTTACATAGTGACAACATGTTATTACTGGAGTACATTGGAAATAACCAAGCTAAAATAATTTAAGCTGACCAATGCTGTTGTTCTGTTTATTTTTTGCAGGCAGTGAACAACTAATATGGAGTCATGCGTTTAGTAAGTGTTTTTGTGAATAATATGACCTCACCTCGATCTTGTATCATGGACACTTGGGAGGAACTGGCTTGTGATGATGACAGGTCTACGGCCAGTTGGTAACACTTTGGCCATGAGGCCCTTCAGCACCTTCTCATCATCGTAGTTATCACAAGTGAAGGCCTGCAGCTGGCCTTTGAGACATACTTCTACAGACAGGGCCAGCTCTGGGTCCTTCAAGCTAATAAGGTGACCTGTAGAAGGGAAGAAAATGTAAAAAGTGAAGGCCCTTTAGAAGTGGCTTTTTTCCCCAGATGTCCCCTTTTTGTTGAGAAAAAGAAAAAGTAAAGAAAAAAAGAGAGTTAAATTGAGGTTAACAAATAATTTTATAAATGACAAAGTGACATTTTTATGGTTTCCAAACCTGGCTTTAACATGGGTCCAATATTGCCCAGCTTTTGGTGAAAGTAAGAGCACATCTTATTACATATTTATTTTATTATACTGCCAGGCAAAGTGTATTGTAACTGGCTGTTTCATTATGCATTATGTTAGATATTTAATGCATGCTTTTGTAATACAAAAGTGCTTAAAAAGGAGTCCGGCCTAGGGAAAAAACATTACCTATGCACAACTGGGCACCAAGTCTTACCCAGAGGTCCTCGAGGTTTATGCTTGAGCTGGCCCCTTTTATGAGCTTCCTGGATTGCGTTGAGGAGTGTGGGCATGTGCTCTCCAAAACGCCGCAGGCGATTGGACCGACTGCTCTCCATAGTCTGCAAGTTCCTTCTGTTGGCATCAATGGACCTCTGAAGCACTTCCTGCTCTCTCCTTAAGACAGAAGGACGTGGGTGTTTTAGTCATGTTAGACGATGTTTCTGTTTCGGTTATTCCACTGCAGGATGCATCCAACTGAACAAATAATCTTATCCTAATTGTGTTTAATGAGGGCTAGGAAAGAGCTATATACAATACAAATTTCAAAAGCCAGGGAATTGCAAATTCTGTTGTATTTACATATTGAATTACTGGCAGAATTTATCACAAGCATTGAAAGAACAGACTTTCTAAGGGATTGATTCACATAATGATATGATTGGTAAATTATATTCTTTTGTTCTCCAAAAACCTTAATTCCAGCTCATCTTCAAAACTCCTTGTCATGCACAGTGTAAGGACTTTCCTGTGCAACCCCTGGAACCAACACTTAATAGTTCTAGAGGCGCATATAAATAAATAACGTATATTCTTTAATGCCCAGTTTTATTTCACCACCTCATCTTTCCTTGTTCTTCCTTGGCACGGCTGCAGGCATGCTCATACTGGTCAATCTGCTGGCCTAGAGTGGCACTCTGCTGTATCATGTTTTCCAGCTCGGCCTGTATCTGCTCCATACGCTCTGTTTTGGCCTGGCTCTCCGCTCCTGTTGTCTGACTGATGCTAGGAGGGATAAAAAAAATCTTTTTTAAAAAGACGACAACAATTGCAAGGATGACATGTCAAAACAGAACACACACACGCATGCACGCACGCACGCACGCGGGATGTCTTACCTCAGCTTGAGATCATTTATCCTTGCGAACAGCTGATCCTTGTCCTTTTCCAGGTCCCTCAGGTTAGCCTTGCATCTATGAACAGTGACCTAGCTCGCAAACAGAATTGAAGAACGGAAACACAGGTCACTTAGACAACAAGCATCAATTACTGGTTGAGATTATGTCTGACAAGATGAGGAGACAGTTATAATACACTGATTTTTAACTGTGGTAGACATCTTCAATTAAAAGTTTTTTTGAGATGAGTTTATCTGGACCTAATTACACAAAATATAAGCAAGTTAGGAACTGGAACTGCAATTTTGTGCTGCAGATTAAAATGTCTGACTATGCCACAGATATATATTATAGTTAAAATGTTCCTTTCAGGGCACCCAGATAGCTCAGTTGGTAGAGCGGGTGCCCATATATAGAGGTTTACTCCTCGACGCAGCCGGCCCGGGTTTGAATCCAGCCTGCGGCCCTTTGCTGCATATCACACCCCCTCTCTCTCCCCCTTCACAACTTCAGCTGTCCTGTCCATAAAAGGCCTAAAATGCCCCAAAAAATAATCTAAAAAAAAAAAAAATGTTCCTTTCATTACTTTCCCTTTTTTCTTGACCCAAATACACTCGTTCCTATGGATTCCACTCAGCAAGTTAAAAAAAACGTCCAATGTGTAGGAATTTTTCCCATCTAGCATTGAGATCATATGTCACCTTCAACTCTCTCGCGCCACACAGTTCAAAGTACGTAGTACAGAAACGGGAGCTTTCACGCTTCAAAAAGCCAATCACTTGTTCTTTTCAATCTCCTTTTTCTTTTTCTGGGCAAAGAAGAACACTCCTGTTCCTGAAATTTGGATTGTGGTCTTCCATGTTTCCATCTTCAAACTCGTTGGAGCTGAGAAGCAATGATACCCATTAGCAACACCTGTGAATTTATCATGTGAGAGTGAAAACGCAAAAGGCGGAGCAATATATTCTGTGTTCCTTTTGGCTAACATATTTCAAGATGGCGCATGAATATGAAGCGTCTACCCCAGTTCATTAAAATGAAAATGTTAAATATCAAGCCAAAAGAAATACTGGGAATTGATGGTGGCGGTAAATATTCATGATAAAGGACAAGTTTGTGAACAGGCAACACATATTTTGATAATGAACAACTAAATACGTTACATACTGGACCTTTCAAAAAATGCCTCATATGCCAGTAAACAACATATTGCATTTCCTTAGCCAACATTTACAACCTAAAACCACTTCCAGTACACATATGAAGATGACTTAACCAACTGACAGCACTGTCTGCCTTACAGCCTGACTAATGCATCGTTTGAACACTGACCTCGCTGGACTTGAGAAGGGTATTTTGTTTCTGGGCCACGGTTTTGAGCTCAGCACATTTGGGCTGGATCTCCTGGATTTGCTTTGTGATGCCCTCCAACTGTTCCTGGATCTGCCTGTATTTCCTCTCAGCCTCCTCGAGCTTATTCTGCATTATTTCATAAAAACAGATCAGAGAAGTTGGGGGGGGGGGGGTAAAGGTTAGAGGAGAAAGAAGGGCTATGCATGGACAAGTGCAAAGTTGAGGTGTGAGTTATCAAACAGAAGTGGTTGTTATGTAATTAATCAATAGCGATCTCCAGATAAATGTTAATAATCACTTAGGGCGGCACGATTGTGATAAAAATGATAATCACGATTATTTTGATCAATTTTGAGATCATAATTATCACGATTATTTGTTGATTTTACCCAAAAGAAATTTTGTTGTCACATAGGCTATTAATAACTGCTTTCACATCCATGTTATGGCTGACTCAAGGGTCCAGCACGGGTCGTATTACGGGTCAGAGGAGTTACACACGTTTGTATGAAATGTCTGTATCGTCACTGCGCTGCATTTTTGTGAACAGAGATATTCTGGCCATGGGTCACATCTCTCACCCAGGACCAGCAGGCTCCGACTCACACGCTATTCTACAAACTGAAGTTAGTTGCATTCAATAACTTCTGTGTTTTTTGCCGTGGCGGCTGAGATAGAGTTACCAGCGGAAACACTAGTCCAAATACAGGTTTGCCTCTCATGCTTAACACTACACAGCTGTGTTAACAATTAAAACTGTGGACAAATGTCAGAAGTGTGGACCGGCGCTGTCACCGCCGCTGTGTTGCTCCATGTTGCAACATGTTGCTGCGAGCAGTGTGTGAGTTAACGGGGGCGGGGCTGCGCGAAGAGTAAGAGGAGAGATCCAAACACAAGCACGGCCAAAAGTCGTGATTGTGATTAAAATTTGATTAATTGTGCAGCCCTTTAATCACTTCATTAACATTTCAAACACTTCAATCTTTAAGCATGCTTTCCACTGCATCTGTGTTTTGCTGTGTATGTTTGTTGCCTGGCATCACTAAGATAAATGTTGTAGAAGAACTACACATGGTTGGGGGAAGAATAATTATTTGTCATCAATAAATGATTCCATTTTTTACTGCTGTGTGTTTATCTATGAAACACTGCATATACACGGTTTATGTAGTAACCGTTTAATAAAAGCAATAAGCCAATTTAGGCTCACGCTGCTTTGCTGTTCCAAAATCACTAAACCACGGCCTCTCGTGGCTTATTACGTAAGTTATTACTGGTTACACTCAAAACACATAACACACTTGATTTTTGGTGAATGTGAATTATACCTTCCATTCCTCCACCTTCTCATCATATTTCTCTGTAGAACGTCTGTCTGACTGCAGCTTCTCCTTCATTGGCTCCAACTCCTTCTCCATTTCAATCACCTGCAAAATGTAGATCACAGTCAATAATATTTAGATAAATTATCTTTTAAGTAATAAATGCACTAATCCAGTTTCAAAGGCTACAGGGGGAGTGGATGAAGGGGGTTGGGACTTCCAAATTGGTAGACAAAACAGGAGAAAATGATCTCACCAAAGCCCAAGCCATTTGCTTCTGCAACTCCTCCAGTTTGGTTTGCATTTCATCAAATGATGCCAGGTTCTTGTAACGGTCTTCTTTCTCCAGGTACTTCCGCTTCAAGTCTTTCAAGCACTGTAACAGTCACATAACAATTGCAAATGGTCATATAAAACATTTAAAAAGAAAGTAATGATAACTGAAATAACAGAGTTTTTAACCACATGGGGGTAGGAGAAACATTGCCATTTCATTACCTTTTCAGTTGTTAAAATTGTTAGCAGACAATTGCTTATTTACACATCAGCAGTCACCAAGCAACATTATCATTCATTTGGAGCCATGTTTGTAAACACAACGCAGAAATAAGTCCAATATTCACTTTAGCTTAGTTCTGTGTTTTCAACTCCTGACAGAAATATCTGGTTCTTTTGCAGCTAAATGTTCCACGATGTTCCCCAGTTAATCACTAACTGGGTCTGTCTTGCATTGTCTGATGCTAAGTAGGTAGGGTACTTTTTGGGGAGTTTTCTCTCAAAAACTGCTGCGACTGAAAAAGCTGTAATTGGTAATAGCTGGCACTGCTTACAATATAAATATATCAGCCATACACTCTTACTTCGCTATGTTGCCCAACTTTATCCTCTGTGATGTGCTTGGTGGTTTTGATGTAGGTAAAGTCTTCTCTCATCTGCTCCAGTTGGGTAGCCTTCATAAAAAACTGCAAGAGGAATAAAAAAAGTTTTTTTTTTTTTTTTTAAATCACACTCAAAGTTCACAAAGAAATAAAACTATCATTTAAAAAAAGTGTAGTCATTTATAATGACCTTGTATTTGTCCCCCTCTCCTTTGGAGTGAAGGAAGTATTTGCTCATCTCTTGAGTCAGAACGGACACAGGATTGTTGACCTTTGGAATAAAGTTAATGACTCTCTCTCACCAACACATTAACACAGTTTCATCCAGCAGGATTTCATTTTGTTGTAAGAAAGATTACACCCTATACTGTATGTTGTTTGCACACCTCATACCTGTATGTTAAAATTGTCCAAGATTGACAACAGCTCTTCCTTTTTGGTTGACACAAGTTGACCTATGGGAGTAAAAACAAAAATGTGTTCATGACTCCCAAATTATATTCTGTAGATTCAAACAGCTACCAGAAGTGGTAATTTGCTTACACTCTGTCATATAGTGTTTCTCAATTTGGATACTGAAATTGCTTTATTTTACTTTAATGTGTCGAGACATGAAAAAAAGCAGCAGATTCTCACATTTAAAAAGCTGGAGCAATCAAATATTTTGCCAATTTTAGTGAAAACATGACTTAAATGATGAATACACCAAAATCCCCCTCTTCATTGTTTGAATAATTTCACATTTTTGTCCATATTTGTTCTTGCTCTCTGCACTTATTCGGCTTTTTAGGTCATCAATAGATTAGAAATGTTTTACGGTGGTAAATGTTTAAAACGACTTAAATATGATAAATTGTTGTAGTAGCTAGTGTAGCAGTAGTCTTACCAAATACTTAGGGAAAAGATGTAATTCATAACTTTTCATGGTCTTTACCTGACTTGCTCCTCAGCTTATAGGTTCTCAACCCCTCACGTGTTATTCTCAGGTCTACTATGATGGCTGGACCATACACCTCAGGTTTGTAAGCATCCTTTCCTTTGTTACGCAGGGTAATCGATACATCAGCTGAGCTGAAGAAAGAGTAACACACATTTAATCAGTTGCCAGTCAAGGGAAGCATTTAGTAGACATTACTTGTGATACTTTGCAAAAATTTCACATACAGTATATAATTGGACTTTTACTGCCTCAAAGAGTAAAGACAAAGAACCTTTATGCATTGTCAAATTTAAGACTAGACAGGCCCTTAAAGGCCACTATGACCTGCATGACAAAACGAATGTACATCACACAGTGTGGTGGAAGGTTTACCTTTCTCCTTCCTTCACAAATCCCTTGAGTGATAATCCTCTGTTTGTGGCATGTGCATTTCCACCTAAGGCAACTATTAGAGCTGTCAAAACGGCACTCTTTCCACCTGTCACCCAAGCAATTTATGCACAGAATAAAAAATATTTTAGTCAATGTACTTGAACTAAATGGAAAATAAGAGACACAAAAGAACAGAAGTTATTCCAGAAAAGTTAGCCAACATGTACAGCAAAAAGCTTGACTTAAGTTTACATATATGTAAAAACATGATTTAGGTTTAAATCGGTACACAGATACAACAAACAGCAGAAACACGCCACATGCATAGATTTTTTTTTTTCTTTATTTATCTAGGTAAGTAGATTGAGAACAATCTCATTTGTAACGACTACCTGTCACATTCACAGTTACACCTAGAGATGGTCCGATACCATTTTTTGCTTTCCAATAACGATTCTGATTCCTGAACTTGCGTATCGGCCGATAACAATTACTGATCCGATACAAGTGTAAAATATATGTTATGTTTTAACAACTGTATACTACTATCCCAGCATGGACGTGATTTCTATCTTTGTTGTCAGCCTGGCTCAGGTCAAACTTTGTGATTGCCACAGAACTTGCTTTTATTATCCATATTGGACAGTCAGTCATAACAGGGAAAAGAACAAACTACTTTAACGTAGATTTTCTTTAGGGCTTTATTATGTAGTATTGAATTGGTGAATAAACTCCAGCACTTCCGATAACGATACCAGTGTTTTAAGCAGTATTGAAAGGAATACCAATACTGGTATCGGTATAGGAAAATCTCTAGTTACACCTACCATACCTGGAAGCAGCCCAGTACAACCCGTCTGATCTGCTGGCCACTGAGCAGCTCAAATGGAGCGGTTGGGGTTAAGGGCCTTGCTCAAAGGCACCTCGGTGGTGGCAATGAGGGAGGGACAAGCGCTGCTCTTTCACTTCCCCCACCCAGGTCAGGGGATTGAACCGGTGACCTCCCGGTTTCAGAAATTGGAAACTATTACCTCTCTTAATTCAGTTTATATTTTTTCTGGGATACCCCACTTGTTAAGTGGTTACACTCACTTCCATTGTTGCCAACAACAAAGTTGACATTGGAACCAAAAGTGAACGGGCCGAGGAGAGAGTGGCACATAAAGTTCTTCAGTGTGATGCTCTCCACAATTCCTGCGCTCACCACCTCATCAGCACATGGCACCTAAACACAGCAGAAATAGGCATGTCATTTCACTCAGTCCATGTTACATGATACAATAGTATACTCTGCAAGTTTCTTATGTTTTACATGCATTCTGAGAGAATCAGTTAAGACACACAGACTTAAGGGAAACAAAACAAAAAATAGACATGTTCCTCTAGGAAAAAAACCTAGAAGATATATGTTATAGCATGACAGTAACGTAACCTGTCTATTCGATAGAGGATCGTCCTGGTCACTATTAGAAACACTGTCATCTTCCACGTCTTCCTCCACCGCAGGTTTGACCCTTTTGTTGGTGTGGTCACTGACAGGGCTGCTCTTCCGTTTAGACATCTTGGTCCCCTAACGTTAACCACACTTGGAGAGAAAGAAACTGAAAGTGAACACCGCATAGTTTTTAGCATATAGTCAAGCTATTACTTGAACTTTTAACGGCGACTATTGTTCTCCTAAAACCAAACTCGGTTTGTTGTATTGCGTAGTCTATTGGAAACCGACAGGATAATATTATGGCCGCAGGTGAACGATAACAGCGATAAGTTATAACAGGTTAACGTTAGCTGCGTTTTAAACTAGCTTAGCTTTCTGGCTAACTGACGCTATCGTAACATGCCAGACAGAACGTCAACAACTATTTAGCCAGCAGCTGGGTATGTCATCGTTAGTTTTGCGTTGTTATACGAATTGCAAGGACTGGTGTGTTATAAAGCGACTGCTTACCTAGTTTGCGGCAGCCGCACACAAAATACAGCACAGGGATGACCACTACCGCTTATTTATTCGATTCGCGCCCACTAATTACCGGGAAATCTCGCGTGAATAAAGGGTGTTTTTTTTCCCTTTTGTGCTGTCCATACATTATAAGTAAACACAAGCAACTGAAAAAGACTTGTAATGTGGCATAAAAAATAGAATTAGGGTGCAAAAGTGCCTTTACAAAAAATTATTCTCACAATAAACGACTTTTTTGGTTGAAGTAAAACAGTCGGCTGATAAGTGGATTGCTTTTTACTCAGAACTGATGTAGACTTGAAGTAGGCTATTAGGTAATACCGTTGTTGTACTGTGTCATTAACCCACAAGGTATCCAGTCTAGGTACACAGTCACAAAGACAATTACCTCCAACAAGCTCTACAGCCTTTGCTTAACATAACTTTTGATAATTTTACAGCATTGATGTCCTACAACTTTACCAACATTAAAGTGTGCACTAAAACCATGATTTCCTCTGTGGAAATTGATGTTTTCCATCCAATCTAACAGCCCATCTGTGAAGAAATGTATAAAAGCAACAGCATTGAAATAACCACTATGCTTTAGGTATATTTGCATATTCAGTGACTTTGCATCAAGTTGCACAGAACTAATTATTTTGCATCTAATTTCAATTATATTTTAGGAAAGAGTATAGTTCTGGAACACCTATCAAATCCTAAAGTGCTTGCGCTTGTAAATGCAGAAGCAGAATTTAACTCTAAAATTAATTAATCGGATGCAAACATTCTAAACTGAGTAAAACATGTATTACATTCAGTGACATGCAAGTCCATATGGCAACAAAAAACATACTTATCTTAAACCAGAGACCTGTTTAAACATTTAATGCCGCCAGCCAACGTTTGTATGTAATGCACATTTGAGGGGGTCTAATTTTCTTAGAAGGCCCCTGGAGTTTATTCAAATCTTCTTTTATTCAACTCTTAAAGTTAAAGGTAGTGCTCTAAAAGTATGATAAGTATAATACCCTTAATTCTGTGACAGGGTTACTGTAAAAATCATCCCACAATTTGCTGTCAAATATTTTATAACAACATGCCCAATTCTTTGTTTTTAACGTTGTCTTGAATTGGAATTCTGACCCTTTGATCTTAGATGGCATGCTTTACCTTGACCCCTTTTCCACCGGTTACCATTCCTCTTCTGTTTCTTCGGCCCATATTCCATCATGCAGAATCCTTCAGCCGGGCCATTGTTTGACTTCCTCATATCTAGGGAGGTAAATGACTCATTAAAGCCCTAAACATAGAGGAAAACGGGTGTTGAACATGTCCATCATTGTTGAATTACGAAGCAAATCACCTGAATATTTAAAAGGATGCCCTATTCTTGGTCCCTTGTATTTTTAAAGTGAATAGCAGTTCATCTCTGTCGGGAAGGTGCCTTTTAGAGCCAACCAATCCCACAGGCTAATTTTCTTTTCTAGATTCTGCCTTTTGCTCTTTCTGACCTTTTCCCAGTTTAAGGATCTTGAAAAGGGTTGCACTGTCCTAATAGCTTAAGTTACCCTCAGCATCATTGTGAGCATTGTCAGAACCACTGGATCCTTTCTGGTTTCAGTTTGACTCTGGCAAACAGACTTATCCTCTACTTCAGTTTCATACAATGGCAGCTGGTGGCCATTCTCAAACTGCTTGTCTGCCATTTTCAGCATTGTTGCCTGCAACGTGCCACCTCCCCAACTCATCAGAATGTCAGGAACAGAAACATGTCTCTTTGACAACCTCCTCTTGTTGAGAAGAGCTACACACAGTCAATGTCATCTGGAGAACTCACTGACCAAAAATAGAAGTCTTTCCAGCTATTCTGTGTTTCTAGAGGTAAATCTCACACATGACTGGTAAGTCTTTGTTTCTGTAGGGTGCAGGACTTTAAAGCCATATTCGACTGTGCTGGTGGGGCTGGACCTTTTAACCATGGTGTCTTTTGCATTACTGCTGGGTAAGGTCTGGTTTGCATTCTGGTAGGGCGCTTTGGAAACATGGACCAGGGGGTGGAGCAACCGTCTGTAGTCTACTGGTTGAATGGGAGGGTGTAGGCTGGACAGAATGTAGGCGGGAGCCTGCATATAGTAAGGAGGAGGGAAAGAGGGCATTACCTTACCATAGCCTGAGAGGTAATAAAAAGTATTAGTCAAATTAACTGATGATGATGGTTCAAGTCCAATAAGCATTAAAACACAAAAACCTGAGTTTACATGACCACTTTTAAAAATACTATTTCATGCATTACATATTTGTACAGGCATGTTAATGTTAACGTGGCCACTACTTGTATCAAACAAACTGTACACAGTAGTAAATTTCACCTCAAATATGACAATAGAAAAAAAAGGAATTGACAGAATGTCTAAAACCTGAATATGAGCACCAAAATTTACAAAAGAAAGCCATGTCTGGGAAGCAATCATAGGGGGAATAGGAGAAGAGCATGGACCACTGGTGGTGGAGGAAATGGGTTGG
>NC_048424.1:10257683-10265195 GCF_013103735.1 Etheostoma cragini
GTTTTATGTTTTGTCACTCCTAGGGTCTTGGTACAGTGCATGTTGTCTCACTAGCACAATATTAGGTTTACCAGGGCACTTTAATTGAAAAGAACCTCATCACTTCACTTTACCTGCTATGACAAGTCAAAATTTTCTTCCTACTAAAAGTCTTTGTCTTATAAAGCTGCCACCATGTTAAAGCCATGCCTTCAAATCTTATGTGTGCATTTCCATGTTGTCTGATGTGACAAAAATGTAGTCACTTTACCTTTTTGAGAACTTAGATAGGAAAAACACAGAGCAACAGATACACCTGACTTTAAGTAGCTACTGATCAGTCATTTGTGTGCACCATCAGCTGATTTCAAGTATTGAAGTACTCAGCAAGAGGCCTCCTGCAGGACTGAATGGCAGTGTGCCATCAAATCACTAGATGGCGCCAAACTCCAGTCAGACAATAAGGGTCTTGGTTCATGTTCTGGAGGCTGCTATAGATTTCAATCTTCAATCATATCTGCACAATTTTTCAATTCAACTGTTGAATGGGTGGGAAAGTGGGTTTACCTATTAAGTAGACCCACTATTTTAAATCCTTGAAGTCCATTTAGTGAAACTCTGAACCAAGCCTCTCATCTGTTTAAGTTGGTGAAATGAATTGGTTATTGGTATAAATTGTTACAATGTTTTTCTTTCCGTCAATTTATCTGCGTAAACCTACCTTGAACCAGTCCACCTTTCCTCTGGTAACACTTTTTTTTATCTATTTACTCTCACATCATCAAAGTGAAGAGAGCGATTGTTAGAATAGTAGTTTTTATTTTGCATGCAATCTTTTTTTAACATAAAAACTTTGAACTGTTTTAAATACTCTATAAGTATTGCATGTCCCTTATGCAATACTACGGTAAACATTAGCTGTTTTAAAATGTGATTGTGAAACTTGTGGGAGGGATACATAGTCTGTCAGATGGCAATTTCTGCCTTAACATATTTCTCTCTATGATGCACGGACTCTGCCCTTCCATCAAATGTTTTCTTTTATACATACTTCAGATCACGCCTAATTCCCTTGGTGAACATGGAGAAGTGTGTATAATATTGTTTTTGGCCACCAAGCTGAAGAATCTTTCATGGTCTATATCATTGTAACACCTAGAAATGAAATGTTTGCTAAAAGCTGCAGGTTACCCTGGCTCTCAATGAATACATGTCCCTCACAGCCAATAAGTTCTCCCCTGTGTGTCCGGTGTTATTCTCTGTTTCTGTAAAGTGCGGGCTTACATTCTTTCCTAACCTCCTCCATCATTTTGGCAACATGTTCAGCTTTGCAGAAGGCAAGCATATTTTTTTAACCTACAGCTTTAATGTCAAAAGATAAGTTAGGATGCCAGGTTCCTCCTTTTGAAGAGTTTGGTTTGCAGTTTCAAACAGCTTCAAAAAGACAGCATAAAGTTTTGACTGTGGAGCAGTTAGACCACCCAGATGTGATTCATTGACTTTGTTACTATACATTCGCTTAGTAAATGAGCTATGATAAAGTAATCCCTTCAGGAGTAAAGGCCATGTGATTGTAGTTTCCTGTTTAGGTTCTCTGGGAAAGACCAGCCGCCAACCTCAGCCTTAACCTCAAAGGCACGATCATATTGTCATCTTTGTTGTTTTCCTCTTTTTTTTCAGCTATCTTCTAGCAGTGAAAATGTGCAGTTGTTGTGATTATTCAATTCAATTCAAAAAATGTTATTCTTTACCCATCAAAATGGCTTTGGTTCTGAGTGGTAGATTAATTCATTTTTAGTAGATCTATGCACGTTAATCAACATCTCCGTAAATGTGTCCGTGTTAGCCAGAAGGCTTATTTTCAACTGTAGACCTAGTTACCTAGCATGCATGCTGGGAAGAAACCAGAGCACCCAGGCAAACATGCAAACTCCACACAGAAAGGCCTGGATTCAAACCGTGAACCTTCTTGCTGTGAGGCAGAACCAGTGCTAACCATTAAGCCACCATGTTGCCTCATTATTTAGTGGATAAAAGTCATTTTGATTAGGATCTGTTTTGAAACCTTCTGGAAGCCCAATTAAGGTCACTCTTGTAAGGAGGAAGGATTTGCACCTTTAAGGGCTTTGTGCCAAATCCTTCACACAAGGCGGTCCACTGGAATGCACTTCCACTCATGCACATAACATCTGTTGACAACATACCTGACCTCCTGAGAAAAAGGGGTACTTTTTATTACATCCCTGAGAGCCGCGACAAGTGGACAACATGAAGTCCAAATCTCTTCCAAGGTTATTTGACAGAAATTCAGCATCAGGTGAGAATACACAAGCAGCAAAATATCAACGCCATGTGGACTGCGTGGATCACCAAGAGAGTCTGCATCAGTCTGACCACAGTGACGGTCAGCCATTGGGCCACAACAGCAGACAAAATGAGAAGAGCCAGAGAGAAGTTCATTTTGCATTTCTGCAAGAGAAGTATGAGCCATTGGTGGATGAGGAGGCGCACGTCAACGCAAAAGCAGAGAAGAAGAAAAGGAAGAAAGAAAAGTACAAAAAAGTAAAGAAGGTTGGTGTTCCCAGTTTCCATTTTCTTGACCTGTTAATATTTAATGAAAATTAAACTGTGTATTTTTACGGCACCGTAAAAGCTTCACTGTGGTTAAGTTCAAATGTAAAACACAGATGTTTCCAGACTCAACTAAATTGATTTAATGCATTAATTATTTAAAAACTGCAAAACTCTTAAAATGAATCTGCACAAATCTGTTGTCACTCTGCTATAGAGTATCCTGAAAATAGGAATTTGCTCAGTATTTGGGTTAATTTAGGACGTTGTGTTATGTGATGTTACTGCATAATTATCCCAATGTTGTTTGTAATTATTGAGGTAATAATTTAACTAATACAAAATACAAACTGAATTGTGTACAGCTTTAGAGCTTACAAAGCACTGAAAGGTTGTACGTCTACAATGAAACAAACGCAATCATCACAGTTAAGATACAATGTATGAATTTAATTTGTTTTGTGTGAATATACTTAAATTGATAACACTTTTGTCTTTTCTTGAAGTTTCAATTTGGGCAAGTTGAAATGGGAACTCAACAGCACATCAATCATTAATATCATTCAAATTATTCTAATTCAGTGTTGATCATAGAAGAATTGTGGAACTAGTGAGCATATAAATCTACACAAATAAGCTGAGTGAAGTAATGGAATGGTTGCAGTTCAAGTATTACCTGAACTGAAGTCAATAAGTCAAGATTGTAAAACCCTAAAAATCATCCTAAATTACATGCACAACATCAAATCTTCTTTTCAGTAACAAAAAATGCAGCACAGTTTGTAGAGTACCAGCAGTGCTTTGTGATGTTGGAATTGCTTTGTGTTGTGATTCATTAGGAACTGGTTCACGACTACAATACATTTATCAGAAAGTTGGTATTCTTGTTTATACACTTATCAGTTATTCAAGACCTACATAAATCTGTAAAAACATGCTGAAGAATGTCAGGTAACTAATCAGAAATGTGTGACAGGCTACTGAAGTTCATTCTTCAGCATGGAAAGGGTAGTTAGACAAAAAGATCTTCAATCAAGGTTCAATAACGTGTTTTTAGCATTGTAAAACTATCCTGCTTATAATCTCTACCTTATTTTTGTGTCATTAGTTTGGTAGTTGACTCAATAATCAGTTTTAAGTTTCAAACATTGAGTTCAACAAGTAAGTAGAGTCAAGTTTAACAACAGTGAGGAAGTTCAGTACTGTTTTCTATTTTTCCAAAACCATCTGACTTCCTGTATCCGCTTCAGTAAGCCTTTTCCGGTTTGAGAAGTACAGGAGACAATAGGGTTCACGGGGCTTTTTGTTTACATTTTAGGGATAAATGCAGACTCCTCCAGTGCTGCTATTGTTCTAAAACACCACATGTGCCGATTGCTTCAATCCGAATTAATGTCAATTCTTGATTGCGATATCTTTAACCTAATTCTGTTAAAACAACTTGTAAGCTTGGTAGCACAGTCTATCATCTGAATAATGTGGGAGTGAAAATGGTTATATCATAGTTGTGTGATTTAATTCCCATTTGAATCCTCCTCTGAATGAGTAGATTATTTAGAATAGTCTGTAGATAGTATTATTGTTTGTCTACTAAATTGATTATTACGGCTGTGTGTTTGTCTTTCAGAATGTTGGAAAGGCACTGCGCTCTACCTGGAAGTGTCTAATGCTTGGGCTGTACAATTTTGCCCTTGGCTACTCTACTCCGATCACAATGGCTGCAACTTTTGTCCCCGACTTTCACCCAAGCAGAAATACGACCTGAGCCAAACCACAAGCAGCTCCTCCGTTTTATTTGCAAACTGTCCTGTATATACCAGTTCACATGTTTATAATGTTTGTCTATTTAAAATGTGATTTTTATATTGGTTTGTACAAATTGTATTCAGAATATTCTTATGCTTCTATAAAATAGGCCTTTTTTAACAGTTGACATTTTGACTTGTCAACGTAGGAAAAACAGGAATTACCATGACAACTCTCTCAGTCGTCATTTATTTCAGTATTTACGTTGACATGATCTTGATCTTATTAGTCCTACTGTTGGTCATAATATACCTTAAGGCAAACTTTTTAATCAGATTTGCAGAAATGTACAATTAAGATCGTAGAATTAGAGACGCAGTCTTTGAAATCGCTTTTTGCATGAACTTATTGCACTTTTTATGTATGTAACACCTCAAGCCTAAATCACATATTTCTCATGTAACCTGTGCACTTTTTTTACTTGGAGAATGTCTTTTTATCAAGAATCTAGCTGGTGTTTGCATGTGTGCAGAGGGAAAATGGGGGAATGTGCACCTGCTGCAGGAATGACAGGAAAGTTTACTGTAGCTGCAGATAAAGTGAATCAGGGCAGATACCCCCTTACAGGCAAGAAAGACATCATGATTTGAAAAGATGAGTAGATTAAGGCTGAAAGGATGTAGGCATGGTGAGTAACAAAACAGGAAACCCCCTCCTCTCAGAGTGGAGCAACTGGACCACTGATCTCAAAAGTATTTTTCAATTCTCAAACTGTCTAAGCAATAATTTGACAACCGACTACTGATGACTGGAGGTGATGGGGATTGGGGGTTTAGATTTCTGTGGAGTCCGAGTATATGATGATTTTCAGAATGGAATATGCAGCTAGTCCAAAACACTTTAGCATTTCTACAGGTGTGAGTTTGTCCAGTTTTGAATGTCATTCAAGTCACAATATTTATAAGTTGGTGCATGATAACATGTCAATACACTGTTTAACAAACTCTAATCATGTATTAATGGTGGACAAAGGAGTGTGCTAAAGCAATACAGTCTTGAAATAAAGCCTTTAAAGTGCTAAAAAGACGGAAATACCAGATTCTTATTGAATGTCAAAGGATGCAAGCTCACCTCTGCTCACCTCTGCTTACCTCTGAATTTTGTAATTCAGAGGTAAGAGAGATAGAAATTGATACGACATGAGGGATGATTAGAATAATAGATGGCATCACAAAGAAATGTAGCCATCCAATTATTGCTGTAACAGATGAAAAAAAGATTATGTGCTGCCACAAACATTTGTTAAAATTCAGATTATATTTGAGACTAGGGGAGAAGAGGGAGAGATGCTTGGTAGAGAATGATATTACAATGTGAAGATATAAATAATTTATAAGTATTTCATTTAAAAAGGCATTGCTGAATTGTGCTATTAGGAAACCCACCGAAGATGTCTCCACCAGGCAAAGACTGTTTTGTTATGTGATGAAAAGCCATCTTTGTGAGACAGCTAAGGCATCTCACTTAAACAGTACAATATAGCAGCCTACGGCAAAAGGGAAAGTTGGAGCAACGCTTGAAAGAGACTGTCGTAGGCAAGCACCAACCCAAAAACCAGGGAAAGAATACACATGCTTAACATGTAATGTCTGTGAGCGAATAGAGAAAATTACACATTGTATGTGATTTATGTGACATTTTGCAAGTTCGGGAAACGAGAGTTGAGTGTTCTTGTTTTTTTGTATATACAGTATATGTTTTGTATTTTTGGTAGTATTGCTAGTGGCCTTAAATTAGAGTCAGTTTTAAATTGTAATCTACATTTTCTCGTAGCCTGACTGTTGTGGGGATGAAATGCAGTTTCTCAAATGGCCACTTGAGGCGATTCAATCCACATGTGTACACCATGATGGATTTACCCACGTGTTAAATGATCCCAACTTCACAGCAGCATGTTCACATCCTCATACAAAAAAAGGTTTTTAATCCCATAGCTAATTTCCCCCTTAATGCCAACTGCATAGGGGGTGCATTTTTAAATAACTTACCTTTGCTTAATCAATTCGACATCACACAAAAATGATTTCCATCCAGGTAACATTATAACCTTACTTAGAGAAAAAAAAAACTTCACATATATATATATATATATATATATATATATATATATATATATATATATATATATATATATATATATATATAATACACAAACAGAAAAACAGAAGATAGGAAACAATACAAAAAATACATAAAATACAACACAAAGACAAGCTGAATTGGAATGAAGGCTAACCCAATTCCTTAAATAAAACATCTTGCAGTGGATCAGCTATATAAATAGTTTCCTTGTTATTAATAATTTGGATAGACTCAAAAAAGTTCCAAAATTCAATTATGAAGTGAGTGATAGCTGGCCAAGATTTAGAAAATTTCACTTTATGGATTTCAAATTTACCCTTGAAGAATTAGAAGGTTGTCAATCCTGTATTGTTTTTGTTATTGTATAAGAATAACATCTTTTGCTTCCAATATAATTTTGTGATGTTTTTGAATATTTAGATAGTTCTAAATTTCTATCAATTTTTCCTCCACAGAAAACCAACACTCCCAGAATAGATGTACAATAGTTTCTTCCTCAGTTTTACAAAATTCACATTTACTATCCACAGCTGCAAATCTTGAAACAGATTTGTTAGTAGGATGAATATTGTGCATTATTTCAAATTGTAATTCTTTCAGCTGATTGGGAATAACATATTTGTACGGTAGAAGCAATGCTGATTCTCAGTGAATGTTAGAATATAAAGAGTTCCAAACAAATTTTCCCTGTGGAATGATTTTCCTTTTGCTGTAGCAGTAATTCCTTATGTGTTTATTGGTACATGTATGACTTTTAATATTTATTTCATTAACAAAGAAAGTCAAATCCAATTCTTGCAATTCGTGTTTGAGTGACATTTCATTAGTTGAAGAATTCCACTAGAATGTATTACCATTGGGTATTAAATATTAAATAACTTACTATGGCTTACCTATTAAGCCATGGGTGTATTTCTTTAACTGTCTATGATCTATTAAGAGAACGGTGCGTTAATATGGAACTAGAATTGTTTCTTTATTACATGAAAAAGAAAATAAATGATCTGAGAGAAAAAAATACCAAAAGCAAAAAAATATCTTTCAAAATATTTTTTTTAACTCTCAAATATATAT
>NC_048424.1:10265295-10319425 GCF_013103735.1 Etheostoma cragini
GAATCTGGCTTTGGGTAGGAAGGGGACATTTCATAATGGGGGGTCTTGGTGTCCTCCCCCAGGGAAGTTTTGAGCGTCAACAATTTCAATGTCTGAATGTGGAAACACTTTTATGTACCAATTTACGTTGGAAATACTTTTATTTAGCCCATGCAAAGAAAAAGAACACAAATGAGGATTTAGAATATATCAAAAATATAATGGGAAGTATTTTTATGCGTGTCATTGGGCATTTTCAGTGGGTATATGGATGGGAATGTTAGAGCTTTCTTGGGTATACTGTGTATACCTGCGTATCACGTAGAGTACACCATTGACGTACATATTTAGTTGTAATATTGAGTCAAATACTTCTTGATACCTTTACCTGTGACATACCTGTATTTTTCACATGTAGGTGTTGTTTCTCAGACAACATTTACTGTTATTGATGCTAGTTTACAGTATTTAATTATATACAGTACATAAGCAAGAATACCATCAAAATAAAAAGATGTGTTGAGGTGATTAAAAGGCAGTCATGAAACAAAGCATCCATCACTTTAATCTGTATTGCTTTCATCTGGATTTGAAAATGTCTCTGTTGGTTTTCCACATACATTTCATTTATGCACACTAACACACTGTATATGCTTTCTTACGTAGATATTTACAAATATATATATATTAAACATTTATGTTATGTATTTTTCGTCTCGTTCTTATCATGTTACAACCTTGGGTGTGATATAAGACGGTAACACTGGTCAAGGACAACTACTCCCATCTACTAATACTAGAAAGTAGTTCCTGTACTGAAAAGCACGTTGCTGTCTGCGTGCATGCGTAAAGACTGACATATACGGTATCTCAAAACTGGTTAAAAGTAAGTCCTGTATACCACAAGATTTTTAATGATAAGTAACCAGAAGCTGACCAGATCAAAGTAAAGAAAATAGGGAAAGTTGAGTTTTGGGGCTAACTGTCTGTGCTTTGTGTTCTCTGACTGACCTTTTTTATTACCTCTCTCTCATAGTTGGCCTGGTGTATAGTGCTGAATATCTAAATGAGCTGGCGGCAATGAACTGGAGGTAAGACCAGTGTTCAACAGTGTTGTGTGTGTGTAAAGGCTCTGTTGTTCAAAAACAGGACACATGCAGGCTTTTTTTTTTTTTTTTTTGCAGATCCTTTTCTAATTTCCAGTACTTTGATTCCACGGGCATGTTTATATCTTTGGTCTACTCTATTCCTCTTCTGCTGAATGCGGTCATCATTGTGGTAAGCTTTATTGTTTATCCTCATATTGCCACAACAAATAACTGAGGAAACCACTACTCAACACCTGTTTGTATGTGTTGTACATTTCCAGATGGTGTGGGTGCACAGGACCTTTTCCACAATGACTGAGCTAAAGACACTCCAGCTCAAGCGAAAGGCTCGCCGAGAGAAGAGAGAAAAGAATGACTGATCCCTCTTATTATGTCCAAAAATGGGCTACATCGGGAGGAAAAATAATCTGTGTCTCTGCAATGCTAATCCTGACTTTTGGCAGATTCCTTCTTGTGACTGTACAAAAGATGGTTTGTTGATGTCAGTCAGGACTGGGTGTCTGGTTTTTGGTAGCGGCTTTTGAAAAATGCCGCTGACTGTACTGTAAACTAAGAGATAAATGAGGACCAAAGGACATTTACTGTTTTGTATTTAACGTTGTTTTAAAGTGTGTTAAACTACACAATGAAACAAAGCAGCGCTTTAGATTTAAGGCTGCAGAAGGGCGTTGTATGGATCACGGAGAAGAAAAGAAATAATCATTTGTCAAGAACCTTTGTACTATATGGTGTTATGATGTTGTCATCGGCATAAATCTATGACTGATCATTATCAATCCATTGATTTAGGAGTAGGGAATTAAATTTCGACAAACATTCTGAGTTCTGCCTTTGCATTTTTACAGTTTGCTCACAGGAAACCATGAACCATTTACTTCATTCAACAAATCGTCAACAGGCTACTGTGGGCTAAACCACCCTCAGAGTGAAGCTATGTTAGTTTAGCTGGCTTTGTATCCTAGAGTCAGTTGAACTTGTCTGACAGCTTTCACACAGTGTGGGGGGTTGGAGGGGGAAATAAGGTCCTATGAAACGGCACAGTCCTCCATGTGAGAGGGGTGGCTGTTTATAATACTGGTCTAAAGCCTTTTCCACTTCATGCATTTTGACTCATCCTTATAGGAGAAGAACAGGTGTCACTCAAAACAACAATGGTTCTGTTTTATTCATGTGTCAGTGTGCCAGCGTGCACAATACCAAGACCCTGAGACTGAAGCCACTAAATGGAATTTAACCGGCATTCATTTTATCCTTTGCACCTTTGTTTTTTCTGCTGTGACTTATCAAAATGTCCTATGAATAAGGCTTGTATAACTCTGCAGGGCCCCACAAAGTCACAGTCTAACACCGGTCCTCATCCTATAGGGATTTTTCACCCAGGCTTGACTCCCCAAAATGTAAATACTCCACCATGCATTGTAGTTTTTCTTCTCCAATTTGCATGCATTATCTGTAGATTAAAGCTGCCAGATGGTTTGGGTTCCAGTCCAAATTATGCAGGAATGTATAAGGGCTAAAAAGCTTTCCAAAACATTTTATTTTGAGAATGTTTCAAATGAACAGTAGGTAAAACACATTATACTAAATATACTAAACAGGTAAAACACAAAAGCTGCAAAAGTAATACACACATTTGACTATTTTTTTTCAAACTTTTTTTTCCCCATAGAGCTGAAGGATATCTTACCTCAAACATACTGTTTTTCATTTATTCATATCACTCCTTTTTGTTTTACTAGATTCATATGTTATATTTTGGTATGCTTTTCCTGCATTCATCACAGGAAGTTCTGAAAAACAGAAATGGGTGTGTTATAGTTGTGCAGGTGGTGAAGTGTGCCTCTCTTTTGTAGAGGGCTACATGACAGCTCGAAAACAGACCGTAATTAGTGAACAAGAGCAGGAGTGCACATACACTTTATTAGGTAGATCTCAATTGGTGCAACCAGTTCAGCAATTCCAGACACTTGAGTTGTGTCTAAATGAATAAATAAAGTACTCAGACAAGTTTGGGCAGTTCCCCTTTTTCTGTGAAAAAATAAAGATTGGAGTGGACAATGCTCCTAATAAATCTCTTGGTTGGATTGATGATAAATTGCAGCCAAATCTGTCAGTTCATGCATCTCAGATATGGCTGCTTTCCTCTGGTTTGACATGCAACAGTAGAATACGTTGCACAACACCCAGTCAGCTGCCGTCCTGTGTGTGAAAACACTGAATAAACTCAGAGGGCTGAGGAGATGACCATAGTACTCAGGCTTGAAGGTGGGGAACCGTGTACATGACAAAGATCACGAGACAATACTGTGAAGTGCATTTAGAACAAACAACTCATTAAACTTCTACATAAATTAGTTTACTGTGTCAAGTGACATCACTAGTGGATTTTGCGCAGCTCCCTTTGGAGCCACAAAAGGCTTAATACAGAAGTTCCCCAAATACGATTGCCATGACAAGCAGCGGGTCAGTTATTATGGCTACCAACTGATGCTGTGCAACCAATTGTTGAAACTTAAATAATTGTGTTTACATTTCTTGTTGAGATCCAAAAGTTACCAAAGATACTAAATGCGTCTTGCTGAATTTTGGGAAAACGGGTAATAAATGATGCACGTGACATCCGTTTGATGGAGTTTTGCACGCTTCAAAACATGGACAGTTAAAATATTCGAGTGTAAACATAATTTAGCTTCAATGAAGAGCTGAAACAACGTAATTATATTGTCATAACCCGGCTCATGAGCCATGACAAAAGACAGGAGATACACAGTTTTAACTAAAAGGTGTGACATTTACTTTCAAAGGCATAGTAAAAAGGGAGACTGGTCAGGTGCTCCCAGTTGCACGGATTGGCTCCGCTCAGTGACCTGCAATACAACACACACAGGCGGACCTGCTATAGCACAAAATTAAAGGTACTTAAAAGAGGGGCGGCCTCTGGCTCACCCAGTAAGAGCCCTGCAACGGCCCGGGTTCAAATCCTTCTATCTCTCTCCCTTTTTCTGGTCTATCCACTGTCACTTCATAAAAAAAGGTACTTAAAGTAATAATTTGCTGATTTCAATCAAGCTCTTTGTCATCTTTGTGTGGGTAGTGTGTTTTAATGAACAGTGTGTGCCTTCCCTCTGTGGTGCCAGTGCACAGAACCTGAAGCAGCTGGGGTCTGCTTATTCAGAGGAAGCCGGATGTTTTACTTCAACCGGCGGATTTCAGTGGATGCTAGCTGCTATGATTTTTGTGCCACAGAGGGAAAGCCACTGCCCACACTTCCATGACACAGAGCTGGATTTAAATCAGTTATTTATCTATTTGAGGGTTTAAACAGTATGAACTGTAAAATCTGTTTTTAATAATGATAATAATAATAACAAATACTTCCAAGACCTGTGTCAACCTCAGCTTTATCTCATGCCATAATATATTGACATGATTCATCCTTGACAAGCATGTCAGTTTCTGGGCAAGTCTGCAAATGTTTCTCACAGTTATTCTTACTTTCGATTATAACATTCCTCCTGCAATTACCATCCACAGTCACTCATCATCCAATTTTTCAGTAAGGGTTTACTGACAGATCAACTTATTTTTCCAGTTGTCAGTTGGCCAACTTAATATCTAAGCGCCCAATATGACTTAATTTAGCAAATCATCTTCCTCTAGGTTAAACACATGAACATTTAAACTTTTCACCCGCAAGCTATCTTCACAATCACACATGTCTGGCCTTACCACCACTTAAGTCAAGCTTCTCTGTCGGGTTCTATCTTAAACCTTGGAATGCATTTTTATTGCACTTGAGAGATTGTTGTATAAACCAAAAACAAACACAGGCAGTGAGTTCATATTTCAAGTTCAAAAAGGAAATTACTTGAAATTATTTTATTTATTAGTTTTCTTCCGTCTGTCACAATGTTCTCTTTTGCTGTTTCTGTACAGTTTATGTTGGCTGCTGCTGTGGTTCTCAACATCTGTGTTCTAGATGTTTGGCTAGGACTCCGTGTTTATTACGATGTTATGCCAATAAAAGCAATTTCAACCACTTTTCCACAAATCTTGTACAGTTGTGAAAATTCAATCGTGAACAACAACAGAGCTTAAAAATAGATTAACTTAAATAATTTTCTCTTTTATACCACGTTTACATGTAAATTAAACTGTATTAACCACAAACATTTAAACTTCATTTGAGATTTGAGGTGAAAATACCAAAATTCTAAATTAAGTATGCTACATAAATTCACATGGGGTTAGTTTTTAAATAGTATAAAACGGTTCAATCGTAATGATGAACCTATAGAGAATTATCACATTAATTTGCAGCTCCCTTGTCTTCAGTTCATTGTTTAGGTGTCTGGGCTGCAGCTTTGCTGTTTTGGTTTACTTTTACTGCTCTCTTTGTGTCGTTTAGCAACAAAGCGTAAAGAAGAGTGAACACTGGACTTTCATTCATCGGGTGACCTAAAAAATGACTCCAAAGGAATGATCATATTGCTCAGTAACCAAAAGGACAGGTTTCGTTTAACATTGGTAGGTACACATATTAAGCAGGGGGTCTGGGGGTCCTCCCTAGTAATATTTTGAGTGTTAAACACTTCATTCCCGGCATTCTGATTAATTTGTGTGCACTATTTTGTGCCTTTACTGTATACAAATATGATGGAAATGGAAATTTATATTTATGTAAAAGAAAAAAACAAATTCAGATGCCAGATGACAATATAAAATATAAAACTACAATGGAATATATTGTGAATCCAAAGTCAACTCTCACTTTTTAAAATGAACTAACTGTAAAGTCAACGCAGTTATGTCTGTGGCATACAGTAGTTACCTCCGTCACAAATTTTAAACCAATCCCTTATCTTTTCCTTACCTTTACTGATGTTTTTGTTGCCTAAACTTGTTCTGTTTCACAACAGTAACTAGGTGTTTACTACTTAGACTGTTAAATAGAATGTTCATATGCTTAAAATGGCCCCCTAGCACTGATTTCACAACGTTAAATAGAATGGTCACATATGTTGTTTTGGGAGGCATTGGCAATCGACCAAGTGTGTTATGTAGATATGAGGACGTGATGGAGATACTGTGGGGAGGGTGTTGCAATGAACCTGAAAGAATTATTATTGATACATGAGAAGGCCTTGCATTTATAAAAGAAAATATTTTTTTTTCTCCATCCCCTCTCCCCACTCTAATCATTTCCATACAGTCCCATACGAGACAATAAGAATTAATGTACATCATACATACATATATGCCGTGATGTATAATGATGGCAAACATGTTGTACTATGTTATCAAGCATTTTAAGTTAATGGATCTTTTATATTGTTGACACATAAGTAAACACCTAAACTATCACACTGGCTTATAACTAGATAGTGTGTTTATTTAATCATTTATTAAATGGTCACATACTTTAAATGCCAATAGGGGGAAGGCAGTTGAAATAAAATGTTAGCCAGTAGCTTTGTGCAGGGAGAGCAGCATACTTCAACCTGGTGGTGGTGTCCTGTCACAGCATCTTTCTGCTGGTTGACTCACACTGTGACTGGGCATGCTCTGTAATACAATAAAGACAAAAGAAAAGGAGAGAGGGGAAAAACTGCAATAGATGATACAGATGACTCACTTGGTGTGTGCCTATGAATGAGTCACTGTGATATACATGATTATTTAGATATATTTTATTACACATATTCTGCATACTGGTGATGTAAAAAGCCTGGTACTTTCTGATAAGCATTCAAATAAAAATAATTACAGTATGATATACTTTTATGTATGACAGGTATTTATCAACATGACACATACTAAAGATAAATTACAGTATTTCAACTTTTTTCAATGTATTTTATGAAATGCAATATGTCTCAAGGATATAGCCTAAAAGCCACAAAGAACTCTGGGACTTACTCTCAGTGAGTCATCGATCAGCCTGTATAAATTACTACAGTAAGTTTATAGATGATGATCACCTTCTTTCATCATGGTTTACTTTTGGTGTAGCTACAGAAAAATTATCATTCCAAAATGACAATCCTCTGTTAATAATATTTTCTCACATTATAATAAAAACCCTTAAAGAAAAATTCAACAATATTGCTTTAATGGTAACAATTTTAAAAGTTATTTAATTTAATACTAATACCTTTATTATAATTGGTTGTCAAAGCCATTGCAAAGTGTTTTAATAAGAATAGGAAAACATGTAAAAATGTAATATACAAGAAAAATAAAATTAGCATGCGAGGTATGACAGAGATTTGAAGATACATACTAAATTGGTGAGCCTTACTTAAGTGTCACTTTACTTCAAACATTGGGGTCTTTAACGAATGAGTTTGCAAAGGGCAATCACTGATTGGTCTGGATCTGTTTACTTTCAATATCAGTTACCAGATTCAAGAAGTGATATTACTGTAATGCAACAATTGTCTCTCAAAATAGATGTGTGCACTTTTTTGGAAGAACAATTATTTACTGGAGTTCAGTATTTTTCTGAAGTCTAGATGAAGAAAAGTAAAACCCGTCAACTACAATCAATTCAGTTTGCTAGATTTATGTTTCAGGTGAGATTCTTAGCAACATCATACTCCTCAGGGTTCCTGTACAACAGTATGATAAGTAGGTGTGAATTTAGATCTGGAACTCATTTGATGAGGCCGTGGAAAGACTGGGCTTTGTCAAAGTTGAGAGCATACTGTATACTGTAAATTGGCAAACAACCATGTCTTTTTCAAAAGTCACCTTAATAATATTTTCTTCCCCATTCCGATGCTTGCTTTGAAATTCAGCATATTGTCTCGACCAAAGTGCATTGAGTTGCTGTCACATGATTGGCTGATTTGATATTTGCATAAACGAGCAGTTGAACAGGCGTACCTAATAAAGTGGCCAACAAGTGTAAATGAAACACTTCTCTATTGAGAAAGCCATTCTATAATCTAAAGAATTCAAGATGTCAAAGTTTAGTTATTAAGTTCATAAAGCAAGGCACTAGTTTATCAAAAAGGCAGATTGCTGTTTGTTTGAATATTTTTCCAATGAGATTCTGCCAAGTGTGTTAGACTTAGAACAGAATGTCATAAATCAATGGGTGGATGCAAACACACTTACATAAACAGATAAAAAAATCTGAGGTCATTAACTGCATGGTATTTATCAAAGGAAAACCCCAACATTAAGGAAAATATAAGAAAAGTAGCCTTACATCCAGTCATGCCCACTCCTAAAGGAGAATATTTGCAGAATGCATAAAAATGGAGCCGTGAATGGAGGTTCTGCTGAATGAAATAAGCTTATTAATGTCCATTGTCACACATATCCGTCTGTCTGGACAGCGTGTACACCCTAGGGAAAGTGTCTCCATTGTCACTTATGCCAATTTGGTGCTCCTATCTGAAATGCATGAATCATAGCCCATTATTGTGATGAATTTTAGGACTTGGTCCCTTGCAGTGAGCAGACTTATTTCCTCTGTGCAGCTGTAATTAGTCCTGTCAGGGAGTAAGAGGAGACAGGTTGAATCCATCGCTTTACAAACCTTCTCGGTCCACTTTTCCTCCAAAACGTCTTGTTGACACATCAATGTTTCAAAGCCATAGTGCCGTAGTTTCTGTCTCCTCCATGAGATTTTAAAGTGAAGACAACTATTTTGTTTGTGCATCCACATGCCACAAACAGGGGTTTGTGGCATGAAGCGGGGTGAAGCGGGGTAATCACCCTTCAACCCGACAATCCTCAAAACAGTGGCTAGTGGCCAAAGAGAACACAGAGGATTAAAAAAACATGATAAACTCTTCAGAATAGGTAATCATCTTTCCTCGAGTTACGCGAAAGTCACAGGACAACATCAGTTTCTAAATGCAGCCATGCTGAGAAATACAGAGAGATTTTTGTGTAGCCAAAATTGGCTTTACATTAGCTAATTTGTCAATTGTTTGAATGTAATGGATGTTAATCATAAAAAAGTTACGCACTAAGCTTCCAATTGTGTATGATGAAAGAGATTCTTCATGTCTTGGCTGTACTGCATTTACACACTTTTGATTTAATGACCATCTCACTTTCTATTCGTGCTATGACTGATCACGTCCCTTATGCAGAGAGAGGAGGTGGGTGTTGGAGGTTGCTGGTGTAGTCGCAGCATATTGCGACACAGATACACTGTAAAGCAGAACGTCACTGTGAGGCCCAATGGGAGGGGACAGTGGCACTGTGGGTGGTGAGTCATGTAGGAAACCCTGCGGTGGCGGTTACGTGTGTTGTCTTGAAAGATCTACATACAGTGAACCCCATCCCTTATTTACATACCTTTTAATTAGCAATGCTGACAGTTTTGTTGTTTTATACTTGCATACAGATGTTTTCCCAGCAAGCCCTGTGTTGGTTAAACTAAAGCAAATTTCTAAAGACTGAACTCAATAAAAGCAATTCACACAGGCAGTGTTGAGTACACTAATATTGAACACTTTGAAAGATGAAAAGAAGTACTTTGAGTGGCTGATTGTGTTGTGAAGGAAAACATCTGGCTGAAGATGAAAAAAGAGAGGATGGTGTGGAGGATGATGCGATGGTGGAGGTGGGGGTTCAAAGCTGGGGCTGTGGTTATCTATTTCAAACCCTACTCCAGCCCACTCTCACCTATTCTCAAAGACCCTATTCCCCACATATGGCCCGGTTTAAAACAGGAGTTGACCCAAAGTGCTTTCCAGTCAACGCAGATGGTTTTATATATGTCTCAATACAGGTAAACAACATTAAACAACAAGTGTAAGTGTAAGTTAAGTCAAAGATTAGACAAGCAAGCTTGTGACCTGTGGTTCAATTCCCGGACCGGCAGGAGAAATCTAGATGTAGAAAGTAAAAAAGCATTGCTTGCATCTCCCTCATTATCACCAACGAGGTGCCCTTGAGCAAGGTCCTTAACCCCAACTGCTCAACTGCCAGCAGGTCCACAATGATGAAAGCTCATATCTACAGATGTGAAGGCATGATCAGAGATGACTCTACCATGTCACAAGATAGAGTCTCGTGCAATGGTTTATTAGTATGTGAATAACTGTGGTGGACATGCAAAAAAAACAAGAATACTTCACTAGAAAGGGAATTTAATTTTCCAGTGGTCGATCAAGCCCAGCTGGAAATTTGTGGAAACTGTGTGATGTTGGCCGACTTATGTTTGCAGAAAGAGGGTTTAGTGGATGACATTTTGAGTTCTGAACATGATTGAAATCAACCCCAATAAATATAAGGTGATGATTGAGAATAAGTGCGGAGAAAGATTATTTCTTTTGTCGTCCTAAGTTAGAACACATGTTGATGCCAAGATCACAAGCATTTGTTCTTTGCCTTTAGACCATAACGTACTGTCTGTTCTCTTATATTGTGCAAAAATCATTTTTTTGAAATGTGAAACAGATGCAGAGGTGTCAAGGTTGAGGCAGGGCTTGGACCCAAATGCAGAGATGACTAGAGTAGAGTAGGGTTCAAAGATTTAATGGAGCAACTGGGTAAAACAAAAGAGTCCTGAAGACGCTGGCCAAACATTTCAGAAAGAAAACTGAAGATCGCACAAGAACATGAAACAAACTTGAAAACTGACAAACATAACACACCAGATTAGATCAGATCTGATCAGACCAGACCAGACCAGCACTGAACAGAACACAGAACAATGATCTGACAAGAGACAAGGACAGCATAGAGACTAAATACACTGGGTAACAAGGTAAGAAGGGACAAGTTGCACTAGGGATCAGGAACAGGTGAAACAAATCAAGGCGGGACAGAACATTCGTACAGGCGGGAACAACACAAGATAGGAAGTAAAACAAAATAAGCCTAGGGAGAAAACAGACTACTACAAAATGTAACAGGAAACACTGCACAGACACTCACAAATGTGACTTGAGGTGGTGAATCAAAGGCTGGTAGGCTGCTGTGGTTCATTATTCACAGATGTTATTATATATAACAATGGTCGGGTCAGTAAAACACTTAAAAATGCTCTTTAATTTGACATTTGTCGATTTAACAGGATTAGTACCCCATAAATCCAGGACCATGTTTAAGTCAATGGTACAATATGCAAGTTTTATTTACAGCACTAAACACAAGTAAATACATAATCTATTTCCCACATGCTCAACAGGCTGACTGAGGTCTAAATCCAGACCAAAATACAATGTAACCAATGCAACAGGACCAAGACCACCTGCAAGTGACACATTGCTATCACATCACCTCACTTATAATCTTTCAACCACTATTGTAGCCATGTAAGCATGACACCATTGTGTGTGCTGTAATTTGCAATAAAACCGTGGACATGTGAAAAGTGGTAAACTAAAATGTTGAACCAAACTGTCCCCAGAGCACAAAGGTAAGCTATCAGCAGGATAATCGTAAAATCTAATGTGTTTTTGAACACATTGTGTTTTTGGTGACACATCCAGGACAGACTACAATCCGCTATTTTAATCATGAATATGGTGAAAAAGTCATACTTCAAAAACACATTAGAGTTTTTCCATCTGGCCCTCACACCTTTTGTGAAACATTTAAGGATGACAGGACCTCTCCAAAAGGACCAACATGTCGTCACACTGACCCCCTCGCCTACAAATCCCATACTACATTTTGTTTTATAGTATCTTGATGTATAAGGTTGGAAAAGGTTTAACTGATTCTGAACACATGTTGATGTACTTCTTTTTTTCTTTTTTTTTACTTTTGCATTATTACAATGTAATATTGTGGCCCTGTCTTGTAGAGGGGGCCTGTTTCAGTTTCAAAATCTAGTTCTAACGCCTTTATTATTTTAATATTTATTGCAATGGTGCATTTTACTAGCTACGTTGTTTCATCAAATTACCACAAACTAACTGATATAAAGTAAACCAACAGCAAATTGTTGCCATGGGGCCCCTTATCTGGCCATGCCAAAGACCAGTGCATAGCAAATTTAATAGTACAATATTCAAGTTGCATTAAAACAACAAGAAATTCATTGTCTTTATTATATCATTTTATCTATGTGCACATGGCTCAAATAAGCAATGCAAGTGGATGTTTCAATCACGTTCAGACCATTTTTGGTGCAGACAGAACGTCTCCAGCAGCAAAAAAGGGATAAAGGGTATTAAATTTAAGAGGCACTCATATTACGCACGTATTAATGTAAAACAGTTGCTTACAACTCAATTCTGTTTTGTCTCTTCCATCATCTTATAACTTTTCTTTTTTACTTTCGTATCTTACAACATGTAATCTCACTATGATTGGCTGTTTGAAGAAAACAAGATCAAGGCAGGATGCTCTTCCTCATCATGACTTCCACACCGCAGGCAGAGACCGCTGGATGCCTGCTCTTCTCCTTATAAAAGAGTAATGCACATTGCTGTCCCATCCAGTTATATGTCATTGTTATCTGTTGTTGTTGTTGTTGTTTTACTGAATTAAAGATGACTGCTCCCTAGTGATCACCAGGGATACTTGTCACAATGTTTGATCTTCACATACAGAGCAGGATGATCCACTCAGAGCAGGCAGAAATGGTAATGGTTTGTTGTCAGGAATTACAAACATTGTATCAGCAGAAAAATTGTTTCACTAAGCCTTCCTCTAAAGATTGTCTGAAATTCATGGAGGGTAATTCTATGTATATATACATTCATAATCAATATATACATTCATAATTGTGCTTTACTGTTTCCCATTTTCAGGATTTTTAATTTAATTTTCAATTTGCAAATTGCCTTTTCACAATATCCGCTTATCCGTTTGAGTACTGAGAAAGTGGTCAGTTCTCTTTTAACTTCTGCATTTATCACTTCTCTGTCAATCTCTCTCAATCGGTCTGTCTTTTAATTATCTTTCCTCTTCAGATTAACCCTGGTTGGAGCCAACCATATTCAAGAACACACCAAGCTTACACTTTGGCCAGTTTTCCAGTCCATCACCAAAAAGGAGACATACATTTGTCACTTATGTAGACAATCCCCCCCACATCTCGGGCATCTAGGGAAGGTCTAGGCACAGAGAGCATCAGGTTGTTTTTTTGTTTTTTGTTTTTTTAATTCCAGCCTCTGAGTGGTGACCACTAAGACACAGTGAGTTTCCTTCTATCCATCCCTCCTCCATCTTTGCCATGAATTGTGTGTTCCAATCTCCTCTGCTTAAATTTCAGATACCAAATGATAAAGTTTCAAGGGGTCTGATGAGCGATTCTTTTCAACTTTGGTCTGGAAATAATCGTGAAGCTGTGTCCGCTGACGCCCCTGTTGCATCACCAGTCATGTTTGCTGAGGTTTCCGTCTGAGTCCAAGAGACTCTTGTCTGCAAAGACATTTCTGTCACAGGGGTAATTTCCCATAACAAGAGAAGGTGTTGCAGGTTACTCAAATATCCATAACCTACAACACCTCCTGAAAGAAAAACAGGTGTTCACCCACTGGAGACGGAGATGAATGGAGAGATGAGAGGGGGATATTGGGAGCTCAAAGGCCAGAGAGAAAATACCAGAACCTTTCTTTTTCTAAGAAAGCTTTGTTGCAGTATTCAGTGATGCACAGGGATGAGATATTGTCTCATTTTGCCAAGACACACACGCACTTGGTTGAATAAAAATAAATAGTAATTGGCTGTGTGCTTTAACCCAACCAGAAACTCTAATAGAATTTACAAGATAATAGCATTGGTGGAAAAACAGAGACCGTAACTTTATTTCCAAATTTGAATGAATGGCGCTGCAGGAATGATGTCATTGCTAATGTGATAAGCCAAAGCGGTTGTCTTAATATTGTAAAACCTTTGTAGGCATATGATGACTCAGATCAACTAAAACAAAAAAGAAGTTGTGATTGTGGAGAAAGAAACACAAAAACATTAATTCTCCTCATATAACTATGAAAAACTGCCCATGTCACTATGCTGAAGTTTGCTCAGGTGTCATGAAAAGTTTCAATATAAAACTTTGAGGAATTCTTATTCATATTTGCTTAAAGTAAAAAGTTGTAACCGCTCAGGAAAAAAAGAAATTTGAATACCATACATACACTATACTACAATAAACCTTGTGGTGTGATTTTTTGAAATGCCATGATGATGAATTATTCATCCCTTTGCATGAAGTGCATCGCTTGTTGCTCCTGAAAACATGCCCAACACTTTGTCAATTAACTATTTTAAAGTGCCCATATTATGCTCATTCTCAGGTTCATAATTGTGTTTTGAGGTTGTACCAGAATAGGTGTGCATGGTTTCATTTTCAAAATACACCATGTTTTTGTTGTACCACACATTGCTTCAGATCCTGTTTTTACCAAGTCTGAAAAGGTAAGCATACATCTTTTAAACAAGGTAAAGGTTTACTGATATCACTGGGAAAAATGTGACTGCCGGCTTGGTAAAGCAGGACTATCAGACAGCTGTCTTATCTACAGTGTGGGACGAGAAGCCGTCTTTGTCCTTCTTGCCCAAAGGATTGGAAAAATAAATCTAGAAGAGAAGGGAAGAAAAATATGTACAAAACTCTGCAGCCATTTTTACACAGCTCAAAAAGACATGCTAAATAGTGCTCCAAAATTCTGATTTGGATGCTTGTTTATTTGAAATTGAATTTGAAGAGAAAACACATACCCCAAATTGCATCTGGTCTTGAGGTAAAGCAAGACTATGGAACTTTTGAAAGAGAGAATAATATAATTTTCCTGTTACAAATGATAAGTTAAGTTATGTTACACTGGTCTCCAGTAAAAGTGACATTGCTAGACTTTGGAAAATATGCTTATTCAGGACAGCACCTGATGTACAGATGTCTCAAGAGCAGGACTCAGACTCAAAAACTGTTTCTTTCCCTCGGACATCAGGTCCCTAAATTCATATAGAGTGTATGCCCTTTGAATTGTAAATGTTGTGTATATTTCTTGCTTCTCTACTTTATTGTCCATCCATCTTCATTCACTCATCTGGTATTGGGTAGCAGGAGCAGCAGCTCCAGCAGGGTACCACAATCTTCCCTTTTCTGAGCCACATCAACCAGCTGCGACTGGGAGATCCCGAGGCGTTCCTAAGCCAGGTTGGAGATATAATCTCTCCACCTAGTCCTGGGTCTTCCCCGAGGCCTCCCCCCAGCTGGATGTGCCTGGAACACCTCCCTAGGGAGGCGCCCAGGAGGCATCCTCACCAGATGCCCGAACCACCTCATTCTTACATTATCTTATCTTAATTGGATGAAAAGATCAATACCTCTCTCCTAAGCCTGGCTCTGTCCTATGAATGCATTCATTCTCCCTATTTAAATTTGTAAAAAAAACTTTAACCTAGTATTTTTAATGTATTAACTGTAATCTATCTTTCCTACCGGAAGTTACCCACTGAACTATTTGAGGTTCAAGGTTTTTTCTTTTTTTCTTGTTACATTGAATTATTCATCTTCTCATAACAGTTGCCATGTACCCGACTTCCTGAGGTGAAATGCTTATGTTGTTCCTTTTTTATCGACCTGTTCGTCAATAAATAATGAGGCATTTCTTTGGGCTTGCACTGATGGAGATTACGTGGCATATTGCAGAGAACTGTTGAAATGACAATGAGGACAAGAACAAACAGAGAAACCCTAGTTTCTTCTCAGGATATAAGTAAGAAAACATATTGTTATTATTAATACGACACCTAAAAACAATTAGATGGCACTCTACAGAGCCCCCGACTTAATATATTGTGCACTAGTGTGTCCAAATTATCCGTGTGGAACTCATGCACAAAGTAGTGCACTAAAAAATTGCCCACAATGTACCAAAAGGAGTGGGGGCAGGTTTTTTTCAAAGCTATTCAACAAGGACAAAGTATACTGGCCACTTAACAGTCCAACAATGCAATATGCTGCAATTACAGTGGACAATACAACTGTTGGTGATGACAGAAATGAATGATGATTTATGAAAATATTGATTCATTATAACATCCATGTTGATAAGTTTGACCATTATAAACCAAGATGCAAGTGGCTCTCAGCGTCAGATAATGACGGACAAGGCGCCCTTTAGCATCTGTATGGGACGAAAGCAAAGCCAAAGACAGTTTAATTATCAAGAATCTTTGACTGAAACTCAAACAAGGTATTTTGCCCAGAAGACATCTTTTAACCCCTCCCTTGATGCCAAGGGTCCTGAACACACATGTTGAACAAAGCAAAAAAAAAGGCCAAAAGGATTCCCAGAGCGTTAAAAAGTGAGGCCAGGGGACTAAGCATTGGTATTTGGTGGGTTTTGGAGTGATAATGTGTTGTATAAACAAGTAAAATAACATAATGTTTTGTGAAATGTCAATCTAAGGCCTGAACAGACAGTTTTATTTAAACCAGTCAAGAAAGCTGCACATAGAATACTTATGAAACATAAAGTGCGAGTATTAGATTTCACGGCAGTGGAAAATAGTCTCTGTAAGTGAATTGACCCATTTCGAGCAACAGCTTGTTTCCCGTGCCAAAAGAGTCTTTGGCTCTATGATGATGTTGGACAAAGCATGAATGTTGCATCGCCATGTGGTTATAGCCATCAGCGGCCCTCTATTTGGCCATAATGCCTTATCATTTTTGACGTGTGTGTGTGTTCTTAAGACTGAGCCATTGTACTTTCCAATGCTGTACTTTGCCTGAAGTTTATTTATGTACAGTACGTAGGTGTTGCTGAAAACTGTACTAGCTTGGAAAGAGAGACAGATGGTAATTGGTTAGTGTAAGAGGAGGTCAAGCATTCAGCCCTGTGTATCAAAACAAGTTACCATCTTTGAGCTGATAATGGCACTCCCTTAGACCTTCCCCTGTCCATTGCCACACATCATCAAGACAAGACCCACGAGATTGATGGATTTTCTTTCATATCTCATAACACATTTTTGACAATTACGCAGTTTTATAGTACTCAAGACTGGGCTCAGTCTTGTCTCAGAATCCATTGCATCTTACTCGGTCTTGTCATGGTCTCAGATAAAGAGGTGATCTCAGGATTTTATTCCAAGATTGGTCAAGAACACAACTGTAGGGATTTTGCTAAATTGACCCCTGCCCCTGTGTTTAAACTTGCACATGCAACCAATAACTTGACTCATATCTAATTTGAAATTTGTTACCGTAAAGCCACTCTCCCTGCCCCTCTTTACACACACAATGAAGTGAATGCGGAGAAGAAGCTCTGGCTGTCTAACACAAAACTGGTCTTGGTCTTGACTTGGTCTCAAACCCTCAAAGTCTCGGTCTTGTCCCGGTCTGGATACACTTTGGTCTTGGTAATGACTTGGTCTCGGTTTAGGTGGTCTTGACTACAACACTGCAGATAAGTATAATATAATTTAGTGTTTAAATTATATATATTCATGTTTTTAACAAGAGACAACCTTGCGATGGGATCACACCAGCCGTGACGCCAAATCGGGCCAGGGGCGGGAAGTGGGTAGCGGCTGGGGGGCAATTGCCCCACCCCTGGTTCCTACCCCCTACTTCGGTGGCCTTGCCTGGCGGTCATTTTAATCTCAACTACGCACCTGTAAAGCTTTGTAACAGCTAATTGTACGATTGTTTCGCTATTGCTGTGACAACATTTTATATTATATTTCTTGGTCACTTGAATTGGTCATGCATGTTTTTGATGAGTGCACTAGCTCTAAGGTCTGTCTTGCAAAATTATGTGTTAGTTTCCCACAGAGAGTCATTACATTAAAGACACACATTTATACATGTACACTGGCATGCACAGTTTTAAGAGTGCAATGACAAGTTTGAAAGATTTAGCAACACAGTTATAGTTGGTATTAGATAATACAGTTATCTCAAATTATTATGTGGTCTGATGGCAAAAGTTTACATACAGTGCTAACAACTGGCATATTCAATTTTCATAGTAAGGTTATTAGCAATGGGAGCAAAAACAGACTTGCAGACTTAGTTTCAGTAATCAGACACTGATAACAGAACCTACCTCTGGCTCAAACCTTTTAAAATTATTATAGAGGCAGTTACTACTGCACAAGAGAACCTAATTAGGGGTAAAATCTAGGAAAACTTTTTCAGGATAAGGAAAATCTGTTGCATACTGAATGAAGATGATTTACACAGTGAGTGAGCACAGTTCCACATCTCTGCAACTAATGCCAACTTTACACTTGAAGACAACAGACTCTGAAAAGACAAAAGTCTTTAGTCTCCTTTCTAAAAACTCTTATCTCTCATAATATGTAAAGACTGGGGATCTTGCAGTGACAACATTTGCAAGACTAGAACTAGATTTGGTCGGAAAAATGTAACCAAGCTAGCTAGCTACCACTAACGTTAGCTGGTGGAAAGTTTTCTGATTTTCTGTTCTGCCGTACATGCAGATGAACGGCAGCATTACCCGCAGGTCTGCGTTTAACCACTAGTAAAACTCGTTGGATGACTCACTTCAGAAGTGTTGAAAATTGGCAACGTTCCCTCTTTAGGGTTAGCTTAGCACAACGCCAATGTAACCTTAAACAGCACTGGCTCTAGCTGGTTTATGCTTCCTTTATGGTGCTAAAGGAAGTGCAATCATTGGTTGTTGAAAATCTTCACATCATTTCACTTGACTATAAAGTCTTAAAACTTACAATAATATCAAACGATTGAGATGAGGAAAGTGCTGCCCAACTCTAGCAAGACTCGACTCACAATTTCATTACAATATAGGTGTCTGCGACAGTGGAATAGCTTGAAAAGTAATTTGGTGTAAGGTCAGCAAAAAGAAAATAAAGACTTCTGTTACTCCCTTAAATTCCTACATGTCATTGCATGTCTTTGCTAAACTCCCTTTTATCCCAAGTGTGTTTCAATTCAGACGTTAACTTCAAAGTGACCTACCTCACAGTGATGACCTTTTGATATTATAGAGACGGCAGAAATTCAGTAGATGATTTGTATGTCATCAATCTTCTCGAAAGACAGTGAAGAAACCTCCCACTTCCTACACCCTATGCACCCTTTGCACATCTTTCTTTTAGACCACATTAATGACCACTGTGTGTGTGCGTGTGTGTATGTCTGTGTGCGTGCCTGTGTTCGTGTGTGCATATGAGTGTGCGTGTGTGTGTGCGTGTGTGTGTAAATGATCCACTGTTATCTATAACCTACTCCTCTTCCCCCTTCCTCGTCAACCACCTAGAGTAAGATTCTCACCTTCACATGGGTTCTCAACTTATTTTTTGGACTGTTACATAATTATTTATATCTTGAAAAAAATTGTAAGTATAAAGACTAAATAACAAATAACACCTACACACAGTAAATCAACAATATGGTGTAGAACATGACAAGAGAAGCTGGAAAACGCAGAGCCACTAAAAGTGGTTAAGCTATAACAAAATATTACAGTTTCCAGCTGTCAGGATCATTTATGACTTCTACCTCCCTTCTTTACGACTGCTTGAGTCTTGCCATGTAACACAAAGTTAAATTATGCTTGTTGACTTGTATACTTGCATGTGCTCTTTTGTGAAAGCTCATAAAACTCTTTATGTGACATGTGTTAAGCAAATTCCTCAAAAGAAAGTGTGTGCCGCGTTGTTCACAGAAAATATCTAGAGTATGACTTATGAAACCCCATAAATTTTCACAATTTTACAGCTTAGGGTTTCTTTTAACAGCATCGGTGATGAAATCCGTGACCTGGATTTAGACGTCCTGTTGTCAATTATTGAGAATTATTCAATTTTGATATGTTTCTATTTTAACCGGCGCAGCTTTTCTAGCCTTAAAGCACTGGTTTATCTACTTGTTCTTCTCACTATTATATTATTATATTATATATTTATAATATATTTTTACATATTATATTTATGATAATCTCTTTTGCCTGGTTGATTACCAAAACTTGAGTTGTGCTTTGAGAAAGGGACCTAAACATAAAGCTGAATCCAACAACCCAAGAACACTAGAAGTGACGTAAACTGAGAGCCAGGAACAAATTCAGACAATCCAGCACTGAAACAACAGAACACAAGGAAAGACAGTTGGTATTGAGGGACTCTTAATCACAAAGGAGGGAAAACACACAAGGCAGGAAGTAAAACAAGACATGGCACATGAGAAGAACCTACAAAATAAAACAAAAGCCAGTAGCAAGACACAAATTGCATGATTACGAATTTAGAAAAAGATGAGATACCATAAGCATGAGTCAAAGTAATTGAAATAATTTATTAGCACAGTGACAAAGAAACTGGATTCAAAAAAGTATAAACTTGCTGTCAAATTAGTTACAGTACATATTCCAATCCATCTGTTCACACTGATACACATTCTTTTGAGCATCAAGCAGCGATTATAGCCTGACTACTAAGATTGTAATTGAGACAAAACCTTTTTTTTCAACTTCACATAGATCATAAATCCTGTGTAAGCAGCTTTGACTCATTGAACTCAGTTGAGAAATTAAATGTTACAGTGCTTTTTACAGTAGGGGAGACCAGGGATGGTTGTAACATCTTTGACATTTCTGTATGTATCTCAGAGCTCTTCAGTGCATTCAAAATATGATACAAAATAAGTATATATGTCTGGTAATAAATAGTGTAGCTGTTATCTCATAAAAACAAATAAAATACATGGTTTAGTCTCAAACACAAGAAGTGAAATGTTACAATCCACCCCTTCACAGCAGTAAAAGACATTTGAACATTATAATAAAACTGAATAGTATGTGCAAACTTGCACCAACTTTGACAACTGAATTTGAGTGTGTGGCTGGTAATGTGTGTTTGTCTTTCACTCTTTCTTTGCTCTTTTACATAATTTGATGCTATAATGTTGTGAATCAACCCCCATCACTCTTTCTCTACCAAAACCTAAGCACACTCAACTGAAAAAAGCCATATAAATAGAAATCAAAGTTTGGTTGGGGTAGGTTAACATTTCTAACTAACTAACCATCCAACCCAGACTCTTATAGTCATCTGTTTTAGCCATGGTGTTTTATAGGGCGTGGCCAGGCAAGCCTGTGTGTCTTAAAGACATATCCACATACCGTCATCCAAGTACATATGGAATGTGTAACGGTGGAGAGAAAGTCTCGATACGATAGAGAACAAGTTTACGCTACAGCTAACAACTAAAACATTTGCACTAAAAACTTGAAGAAAATATTTAAATAAGAGAACAACAGGAGAGAATTGTAAAATACGGATTGATTAGGTTCAAGTTCAAGTTACTTTAAATGTCCCCCAGCGGGGCAATTAGTTGTGCAGCAGATTATATAGTACAAATCACACAATAATATACACAATACAGAGATTGCCTAATTTGTAGGCAGTTAAAAACAATAAAATCCAGTAAACAGTTCAATAAATTGTAAATCAATAAATTATCTGTGGTTCTCTGGTATAAAAAGTATTAAAAAGTAGAATGGCTGTAGGTACAAAAGGAGAGCTTATATCTGTTCTGAGTTCTGGGAATTTAAAGCGTGATCCAGATGGCAACATCGGATATTCAGCCTGTAAGGGAGGAGAACTATCTGACAGGATAGGTTTAACCCTTTTTAGCATCTGCTTCCAATAAAGTTCCTCGAGACTTTTCTGCTTAGAATCCGCGATGCAGCTGCTCACCTTAATTAACCTGGAGAGGGAGGTTTTCCTTGTTTTATAGTAATGGACCGATACAAACAGATTAAGGAAAAGGTGCCAACTGACATAACAAAGGACCTATAGAAAAGGGACAACAGGGTCTTGTCCACATTAAACTTGGCCAGTTTTCTAAGGGAATAAAGGCGCTGCTCCCCCTTCTTGCAAAGCAAACTAGTATTTGGCTCAAAACACAACTTTTCATCAGTAATGGATCCTAAATACTTGTACTCTTTAACAACTTCTACTTATGGCAATTTATGCCTAAAGTCAATACACATCTTTAGTCTTTGTGGCATTCTGTTCAAGGAAGGCATCTTGACACCATGTCACAAAGTGGTCGATGACCTGGCCGTGAGAAGTTTCTTCGTTGTTCGGTAAGCTGACAATGACTTCACAAAGTATTGATTTTCTGTCACAGAGCAACAATCATTGGTGTACAGAATATGAAGGAGGGGGGAAAGAACACACCCCTGCGGTGAGCCTGTTGATAAGAGAGCCAAGTCAGAGGGATGGCCATTTACTCTCACTCCCTGAGATCTATTTGTCAGGAAGTCCAATATCCAGCCCAGGCCTCCAGTTGGAACTGATCCAGTTCAAATTAGGTAGACAGGTATGGACCAGCACGAGATAATCTCCAAAGCCCAACCCTCAGCAATGGTCTTTTCTTTCCAGTGCTGTCATGAGTCTCTAGACAGATTTATTTGGCTTCTAAAATCAAACACAATTTGAACACAATGCCGTTTAACCATCTGTCTGCTTTTCCCTTTCCCCTTATTTTGTTTGCTGTCAATGCTTTGCATTTTTCCTTCTCCCATTTGTTGTTTTATGGTCTCTCTTTAAATTTCTAGGGCTACATAGGCCATTTCTTTATTTATTTTTCTCTGGCCATTTTAAAGGGAGTCAGTTTTAGCCTGGAAAACTCTGAAACTGATATATGTGTATATATATATATATATCATTCGTTTGAGAAAAATATGTTGCATATAGGTGCAACTTTTTTTGTCTTGACTGAGTGTGTTAATCTGTCTTTATTTGTACATACTGCAGTCCTTGAGTATGCAGTACGTCACAGACAATATCCTGTTTCATGCGTGAGGTCAGGTTTTTCGGCTCTGCCATCAGGGGATAAAGATGTAACGGGAATACAGCCCACCCTGACCGTGTCCCATACCGTAAACAGATAATATACTTAGTGTACTAACAGTGTGACTGGTACACCACACCTCCAAGAACAAACTGTCAGATCAAAAGGATCAGTTACCTATCAGGAAAAAGGGCTGAACAAATGAATGTGACATCATTCCTGCAAACCGTTAAAGATGCAGAAGCAGAAGTGCCACAAAAAAACTGGCATAAGTAAATCAGTTCAATTAAGGTCAATCAACCTAATTAAATTTTTTTTTTATTTATAAATAAATTTTGGGAGGCACATCAATTCTTTCTAACTTGCATTGTGCATGTACTGACATGGCTAAACTCCGGTTCAACGTTAACGACTGTTTGATGCACATTTCAGTGTCAAGTCCCTTTTTCACTTCCATTAAAGTGGGGCCTTGTATTTAACCTCGTACCTTTAACCAAACGAATTAAACATAATACAAACATAGGCAAATATATAGTCTAAAAATAGTTAAGACACCCGTCAAATGTAAGTAGGGTGACCACGCATGCTTAAATAAAAAATCCTTCTGGACGTGGCTCTCTACAAATAACTTCCTCTTGTAATCCCTCCATGAGGACCATAGAGGCCCAACTATATTCTGTCGGAGTATTATGACATCAAATTGATCCGCTAAATAATGTCTGCACTGTGTCTGAATTTCTTCAGTAATTTCTCCATATTCAGATAAGCACTATTACTAGCCTCTTATCATCAGAGAACAAAGTTGTGGATTAGCTTTCTTGATTGGATTTTAATAAAACATTTGTGTATGTGTGGAGTACTAAATGTCATCTGGGAAACGTGCAGTAATACATTATGGTATAAGTACTACAGTTTTTCTGAGGAACTGGCTCCAGACAATGTCCGCAGCTAAAGTAACTGATCCATGCATCCTGAGTGCATTTTCCGTACAGCAATGGTGAGGTCTTTTCTAGAGAATACACTTTTGTCTTCTAGGAATTAATTAATATATCTGATCTAATACCAAATCAAATTCTAAATGTATTCCTCGGAGGGAAATTCAGTTAGGTTTCTTATTAAAACTGTTCCTGCATGTCTCGTCTCTCACATTTTCCATGCTTGACATATAGATGTACTATGCTGGCACAAGAAAGCACACTTTCCAAAGTAATACAAATACAAACCATACCATTTATTCTCCCAGGGGAAATTCCATTTACAAAGCTCTCACTCTCTCAAACATTTACAAACACTGAGCTGACGCAACCTCCTTTCTCTCTCTCTCCTTATCCTTCCCTTGGTCGTTTTTTCTCTCTCAAGCTTTTAGATCCCATGTCAGTGATGTTGAGTGATCTTGGCCCTGCAGGAAAAGTGTGTTAGTATCAATTGCTCCAAGAGGAGAAGAACATCTCAGATGAGCTCCATCAAACATACAGTGTGAGTTGGATGCTGGATACGTGAATGCTGGATACAATATAGCTTTTGTTGAGTTATAAAAAGTTAAACAATGTTTTAAAAACAACGTATTTCTTTTTATGTTTACTATGCAGCCAGTTTGATTCAATATTGATCTAGCCTAATTAGCATTCCACTGCTTACTACCAACCCAACCTATTTTTGAGGAATGTCTCATTTACATGATACAACCTTTTGATCTGTGACCAAAAACGACCTCAAAGGGGCAGAGTTTAGAGCCACGTCCTTCCTCATTGGACAGCGAAGAAGCCAATAAGACATGTCCTAGAAGTCGCCGTGGCAACGCCGGAAAATTGAGAATGGGTTTAAATACACCAGGTGAAAAGGAACCGCCCCATGGTGCAGGGTATATAATTCTGAAACTTTCAATGATTCAGGGCTGTTCAATATGTCTCTGAAGAGGAACCATACTGTTCAGACCACTGTCAGCTGCAGTGTTGTTTTGTTTTTGTGCTTTATTGTCTTTGTCATTTCATTTTAATCATGCTTCTACATTGATACTTTAGCCTCTATTGATCCTCATCAAATCAAAGAACAGGTCGTTAGTATTTTCTAACACTTTTCTGTGGCAGATTATAAAAGGCCAATTCACTATCTTGACTCTCAGGAGAAGTTGGATCATCAGGCGATGAGTCATGAGTAATCATGTTTGAATACCAAAGAAGAGACACTGTATGATTTAAGTGCTGAGATCAGGGACTACTGTGAAGATGTTCTCATTGGTATACATTTCCCTTCTCAAGTACTGGGTATTGCCTCAGCACAGTCTTCTTGTCCTTCTGTCATCTCTTCAACTCTCTTGAATAAGTAAACATGGTAAATCTGCCGTCCCGGAAATTGGGAGACACTGGAGCATTCCGCCTAAACAAACAAATTCCACAGTGTTGTCTCATTTGTTTTGCGAGATTCCGCTACTAAACCAACAAACTATCCAACACAGCTTTCACTCATAACACCCTCACCGACTTGCATCTTTACATTTCATACGGATGTGGGAGGCACTTCAAAGTTTGCCAAATACAGGGCGCAACAGTAATCGTCCATTTGCATTAATAGCGTGCTGCAGACATATGTTCTCTCTCAGTGTTGGCCATCGACAGGATCCCAATCATGTTTGCAGGTTCAGCCCAAGGATCCCACACAGGCACATAGTGGGACAATAATCAGAATCACACATTAGTAGTTATTATGCATAGACATGCACCAACAAAACAGAAATATTCATGATCAAAAGATACAGGCAGTCGACAGAACTGGCTCAGGCAGGGATTATTTTCTTCTTCTTAATGTGTTTGTTTTGGCTGAGAGAACATGAAATCCATACCTTTACTCACACAGCATACTATACCAGGAGTACAACTTGGTTGGTGTAATTACCATATTACTTTGCAACTTAAGGTCTGTCTGGGCCTGTATTGACCACTTGACTCAATGAATTTACTTGATATTTCAGAATATATGCATTCAAAACCGGGAGAGATATTGTGAATGACTAGCGTTAGTGTATTCACGCAACCTTCTTCTGAGAGTTAGAAAACATACTAACAGCTGCCTGCCAGGATGACAGATGATTGTGGTCTCCTATCATTATCATTCTCACAAACGGTTCACAAACTAGGATCGCAGTTTGGAGAGCGCACCCCCGTAACAAGGCCAATAGTGTTCACATATGGTTGTGCTTAGCTGAACCCTTATCATCACAGCTGTGCTATAGGACTACTTCTAAATTGATTGACTGATATAATGTCATGCACAAGGCAGCTTTAGTGTCCAGGCAAACCAAGCACAGCACATAATCTGACCTCCATATCATCAACCACTGCACAGCAAGGAGTTCATTAATGCTAGACAAACAGATTACAGGCATTGTGATACACAGTAAACTACAGTTTACCAGAGTTTACCAGAAGAGCCAGCAGTCAGGACCCCAATTAAAATATGAGGGTGATGCTGTGTAACGCCAATACTGTAAATGTAACGTGATAATCAAAAGTTACGCCACGGCAATGATTACCAACGCCCGTGAAAAAAGTGTTTGTGTATCTGCCCAGTGATTTGATTAAGCTCCATGTTATGGTTGGGGTCCAGCTGGCTGTGAGTTTTTGTTTTGTTTACTATTTTTCTGCATTTTCTCTGGGTCTGCCCTGTTCCCTGTTTTGTTTGGTTTCTCCCTCTTTCATGTTGAAGCCGGCTGACCACGCACACCTGCTTGTCATCAATCATCAACGACTCCCGCTGCCCACACCTGCCTGTCCTCAACCATCTCCCACTGCATATCTACCCCCGGCACTTCATCCACTCTTCACCTGATTGTTGCTCCAGTCACACTGGTGAACCTCGTCAGCGTAAATCTTACAAGTTTCCTCTCCTCGTGTTCCATATACTCACCTCTCTGTTTTCTTCCCTGCAGTTCCATCCTGTCTTCCTTACTTCCGGTCAGCTGACTTCAACCCTCGGTCTTCCTCCCATGGCACACCGCTTCCATCAGCCTCCTTCTCCGCTCCTCGTGTCCATGTCTTCTCCTCGGCTCATGCTCCCGGTTCTCCCGGGTTCCACCTCCCATGTCTCCCCCTCAGCTCCTGGTCTCCAGATATTCTCACGTCCCAAGATTCCCACTCCAACCTCCAGTCCTCTGCTTTCCTGCCCCTAGCGTCCATCTTCCCATTCCCTAATTATTGTTTCCCTAATAAATCCTGTTATTTTTTTAGCCGTGCATTTGAGTCCTTCTGTGCTACCATAACACTCCGAAAAAAAATTTGGAAACATTATTTAAAGCTAGAATTTCTCTAGTGTTGCTTTAAGTGATTGATGGTGCGATCAGAAACTGAGCTACCTTGACACTGGAGTTTAAATGATCTCTTTGGCAGTTATCCTTGGTTCTGTTTTGCCATTTGCACTATCCTTTGGTTCAATCTGGGGTCAATTTTCATCTTGCGGCCGCACCCAGAAAGGCTGGCTACAGTTCTATCAACCTTTAATTTCTTAATATTTGCAACTGTTGTCAGAGGAACATCAAGCTGCTTTGAGAGGCCTTGTAGCCTTTCCCTTTACCATGCTTGTCTGTTATTTCCTTTCTGATCTCGTCAGACAACTCTCTCTTGCTTACTCTGGTCCATGTTTAGTGTTGTGCACACAATGCCTAATAGAACAGTGACTACTTTTTTCTATTTAAATAGGCTTTACAAAATAGGATGATTACAAAATTGGAGAAATGTGCAATACGAATGGGAGAAAGTTATTTGTTTGAAACATAACATTTGTCCAGGCCCTTTTAAAATATCTTTGGAGAATAAGCAATAATGAATCTCTTTCCACAGCTTCTCTGCCTTATTCTATGAAATACTAAAGCCATCCAATGACAAAATAGCTATTAATTTCATAACTTTTCAGGAGGAGTGAAACATTATTTCAATGAGCTGTAAGGGTACCAACATATTTGAGCATGACTGTTTATGTTCACATAATCCAAATTGTATATCCGCTTTTCCAGGAACGAGTGCTTCGATACAGACCTGTAGTGATTATGGTTACATGATAAAAATTATCTTTTTTTTCAAGCCTCACACGCTGTTCGAAGAGGAGGGCATTGTGTTCTAACAGAAAGTGTCACATTAAGACAACCCTGAGATACTGTAGATAGATAGATAGATAGATAGATAGATAGATAGATAGATAGATAGATAGATAGATAGATATGCACCCGATGTAAAGACATCTTCAACAAACTCTTTTATATTACTAATTCATACAAGTAATGCAAAAAAACGACCTCTGAATTCTAGTGAGGCATTAGGATAACACCCGAGACTAAACCCAAATGACTCCCATCACTTGATAATTCCCTTAATAACACTAGTGCAGTGCCTGTTTGGAGCGCGTGGAGCACAATTGCATTAACTCATCATTGTAAAATTGTGTCCTTTAATCAGACAGTGAAAACAATGGCTAACTTCAGTGAAGTTCCAACTTCAGCTGCCATTATCCAAGGGTACGGGCCCACGGGTAGTGGACAGGCAACAATGTGGTTTTACCCTGCACACTGAAAAATGAGGAAAAGGGGATACTCAGAGCATTAAAAAGTGACACAAAGGGGTCCTGACCAAGCAAATTGGAAATGAGAATGTTCAAAGGTTTTTCCTCACATTCCACTAATGCTAACCCAACCTGTCTATTCAGATGGCCACCCACCCAGAGCAGTTGGGTTCTGCATGAGGTTTCTTACAGTTAAAGGGGATTTTTTCCTTGCCTCTGTTGCTCATAGGGATAATGTTGGGTGTGTGAATTATATAATCTAAACCTGCTAATGAAGTGTAACTTCTGTAGGAATGTAAAGTTATATTAATAAAATTGGCTTAGATAAATGAACTAACATCACGGTCATCGAATATGTGCTTTGAACAACAATTTTCAAATGCATGTATTTTGTTTGTGTATTTTATTCTCCCGCTGATCTAAATGCACTTTAATCAAGACAGAGTCTTTGGCAATTGGACCCATTGCAACGTTGAATTAAAAGGTGAATAGAGGCCATTTATATACCACATGGCTATGGAATGAAGGTGCAGAGTCAGTTGATTATGTTGGAAGACAGAGAGAGAGAGAGACGGGGAGAAAAAGTGAGAAGCGTAAAAACCCTCTTGAATGAACTTACACTAAACTTCATAGTGTTTTGACTGAAGGTCTTGCTTTCCATTCACAAATAATTGGCCTGCAATAGCACAGTGTGTAAAATCACATTAACAACAGCTGCACTCCATTTAAGTTTACTAGTGGCAGCTTAATGAGCCACCACTAAGGATTCATTAATGTTATTTTTCCACACCTGTGCTTTTCCGGCTCTGACAAGTCAAATTGTTCAGTGAAGTATGGACTAATTTTTCCTCTTTTTATTTTATTTGTGACCTAGAGAAGACAACATAGAATTTTGTTGTCACTAATATAACTCAATATACCTCCTGTGGAGGGGTACCCCAAAACTGAATATATTGTCTTCACAGCAAGAGTTAGTTATACGAATTGACTAAGCAATAATGAGGTACCCACTCCTTGTCAGACAATAAAAATGTAAAATCAACCAAAAGAGTGGTCTTCAACAACTAGTGGAGATCCTGTGCTAGAGGTCAACTACACTGACAGTTTAGATGTTATTCCTTAGGAGTGAGCTAGTCCACTATGATGCAGAGGAAAGAACAGTACACAAATAATAATCAATTATGCTGTGTGGAATAAAGAATGTTCGCGTGTTAACATGATTTGCATGTTTCCATCTGTATGTGAGACTCACTGAATGAGCTGCTTAAAATTAGACCGTTTTTTGCATGACGTGACCTAAATTGTGCTTCCATTAGCACTGAGCATGTTTGTTTTTTTAGTTGCAGCAAGTAAGGAGTTGTGCTGACCACAAGCCAGTCACTATCATCTGTCAACCATACTAAAGAAGCAAAGAGGCGGATTTATCTGAAAGCACAAATTGTTCAAGAACACTATTTTCACCCTCACTCCACTGCCTCCAACTGCTAATAACAAATATGTGTATCTTACATGGACAAAAAAATGTTTACTTTATATTTGTGGATTTTTTCCAATAACAAGAGGAGAAGGAGTGTGTGGTTTTGAATTCCTATTAGAGTGCAATTACATAAAACAAAATAACTTCCACAAGATATTTTATAATAGTTTCTGCATGGACTGATCATTCCTGTTTTATTAGTGGTTTTGAAGCCACACACCTTTTGTAACATGTAAAATATTAAGCAGCTATGCTAAATATTTTACAATAACCAAATGACCATGTGTAATATGAAAGGTGTGACAAACCCACAGAGAATTGTTACTATGGAGCAAAGAGCGTTTTAGACACAATTAGCTCGTTGATGTCGTTACTGGCTGCTGTTTTTAGCTTAAAAGCTGAATACACCCAGTGATTAACTATCCAGCAGACAGCAGACAGACACAGTAAGTGGCTAGCTAACACAGCAGCATATTTATGGGTTAGAGAGCCTGATAGTTTTCTCAGGAATACAGACTTAAAAGGAAACAGAACTAAAAGGAGCCAAATGAATTCTAATGTATTGCTGTGTTATCTTTTAGCTTACGCGTTAGCAACAATTTGTTAGTAGAGATTTAATTTAAGAACTGAAATGAAAACTTGCAAGACTTATGCTGCCGTTTCTGGCAATTTGTCCTGTCATAAGCACATTCTCTTCCATCCAGCACCAGATGAGAAACACATTTATTGTTGGCTGTGCTGTACCAACGTTCTTTCTTGATTGCAATTTTGCAATGAACTAATTTTTCATTTTTGACAACAACAAGATCATAACACGGATAAGTTTGTTGAAAATTATTTTGTTTAAATTGCATGTTTGCAGGGTGAAATGGTCCAAGTGAAAGGCAGCACTGAGGATCAAGCCAATTTCTTTTAAACTAACATGTTGGCAGGTGCATGAAAAATGTGTTCAGAACCTCTTGACTTGGCCTATTTTATTTTATTCTGTTTGTTGTTCAAGATATTGCCTATGACCCATCCCTCTGGGCGACATCAATCAAGCATCGTCTGCACATGCTCATGGCATAAAATATGACTGATCAGGCAACATAATTGAAAACACCTGTACGGAAGTTTAAGCAGGGTTTCTGCAGATTTCACCAAGTCAAATTTAAGACTTTTTAAGACCTTAAGACCATTATGTATGACATATATATGCCCTACACCCAATGTTCCCATTTCAATTGCTTTCTTGCATAAGAAGCAGTAGGCTTCAAATATGTTGTTAGAAACTGTCTTTAACCAAGACCTAAACTCAAGCAGAGTATCGCTAAACTTGCACTTCCCCATAAATAAAGAATAAAATCAGATTTTTGTCTGTGGAACAATCCGAATAAAGCTTTGCGCCAATAACACAAACGCTGATTGGCTGCAGCTGCATGAGAATGAACTAGGTTACACGCCTGTTTATGATTTCCGCTGTTGTCTTCACATTGTCACACTTTTCATCCAGTACACGAGAAATACTGATCTCCAAGACAATTAAAGCACCAGTCAAAGGTGAGGACAACCGACTGAACATGTTTGAATAGAAATTCTTCTGTCTCAACTCCCCAGCTTGCCAGAACCTTCACAAGAATAGTCACGATAATGAAAACATCAATCTTCCTTTATCTTTATTGACCAGTTAAACTTATAATTTGTTGTTTTTGTTCTTTCATTTCTTGTTGTGGTGGGAATTGAGAATGTTGGTTTATTTTGCACAGTGATGACACTTTCATCTACATGTATTGATTTCAAGTGTAGAAATCCATCCAAAATGCTGGCTAAGTCTTTGTTAATATCACATAAAGCATGACACTTAAACAATTATGAACATTTTGAGGATTTAAATGTGCAGTGACTGCAGAATGGCGCCCCCTGCTGAAACATCTGGCTTTCATTGCAGAATATTTCAGTGAATTCAAGAAATATTTATTTATATTCTATTTGTTTGATGAATGAAAGAATACTTTCTCTTTAGATTCAGCAATAAAACAACATAGAATGTCTCTTTTTCAATGAAAAAAATCCTATTTTAAAGTCGTAGATGTCAGATATACTTCTAAATGTGCATTTATTTAAAAGGATATTACACATTTAAAAAAATGTCACATTACAATGTGTTTAGTGGTAAGAACCAGGATTGTCTGGTGGATGTATCCTCTCTGACCACTGCACCTACTTGCTCCCTAAACTGACCAGTCATATCAACTTTGTTAATTATTGCACTGGTTTCTGCTCATCAAAATGCAGCAAAAAAACAAGTGCCAAACAAGTCTATGGAATGACCCTTTTTCAAACCACACACCTGATCAATGTTAGTGGATATCTCAATACAAAAAGTTGGACCTAGTCTCTCTGATCTACAAAAAAAACATGATAAATCATCCTTTTGTGAATCACCGGGCAAACCAAACATCAATATTTTCCGTCATTGTTTTAGTCGATACATTTCATCAGCATAGTGTTCCGACAAAGACAACCTGGCTGACATTATCCCGGAAGGCACTACGTTTCTTCGGAGAAAATACAGAGCATTGCCTTTTCAGAGAAGAAATTTGGAGACAGTGCGCGCTGTCCTTTCAGCACCAATGTTAACAACAAAAGCAGTGAAAAAAACCTCAGGTCTTGGTGAAAGGTTACACTTCCCGTAAAGACAGCACGCAAGTTTAGACATTTTGAAAAAAGAAATGATGTGCACCTCCTTTTGACTTGTGGAGCTGCATTAACTTTATTTTCATAGTTCTGAAACATGCTGATGTGTTTTTATTATAGAGTAAACTAGGCTACTCATGTCTCACGGGTCAGACAGATTTGGGGGGGGGGGGGGGGGGGGGGCAATTGCACGCCCAGACTTAAAGAAAGCTGTACTAATCTGAGGAGAAAACGTCTGTAGGCTCAAACTCAATTACGCTGTGTGTGTTCGGTTGTTTGAACCAGAAACTAAAGAACAATAACTTCTGAAACCCGTGCGTAAATCATTTTCAAAGAATTATCCTTAAACGGTGCGTAATTGGGTTTCAACTCCCATGATGGATGTAAAGTGCGCAGTGGCTCTAAATGAAGTTATGAGAATCAGAAGGACATGGGCGCGTTTCTACTAAGATGCCAGTATTTGCACAGTGTACTGTGCTGATTTAACATTTCATTGGAAGTGTTATTGGGGAAAACGCTTCCTGTAACTGCGTATCGCACAGATAAATGGAGTAACGGAAAGGAGGGGGCGCAGAGAACTTTACACGGCGTTCAAGTGATGGTCAGTCAACTCAAGTGGACTTTACGCTTCAGGAGTGACAATACCGTCTCATTTTTGTCACAGGCAAAGCGGGGTAACCCACAAGGGACAGGTCACCGCGTCTGAGAGACAGAATAAAAAGTGAGCAGGCCCGCTACTTGAGCAAGGACGCACACGGGACTTGAAACACCGGATCTTTCAGCTGTTTGTCCACTCACTCTCTCCCTCCAGTCGGCCGGTGTACAGGATGACAACAGCTGTTCAGCGAATACTTGTATGACTTCAGAAGCTTATTTTTTGTTCCTACAGAGGACCAGGCTACACGGGGACATATTTCGGACTGGACACAGATAGGAACCTAAAGTTGCGCACAGTTCGTTCCATTTCCATCCTTGTTGAACTCAACGTAATTCTACATTATTGGAAAAGGCTTTATCGACCTGAAGGTAATTACATTTGTGTTATTATATTAGTCATTTCTTTCCCGAATTACTTCATTTGGTCAACAAAAAGCATCATGGTTATATGTGTTGCTGCTCTCACGACCACGCTGTAATTTGTTCCTATCTCTCTTTTGCAAAGAGGAAATCTTGATCTCATTGCGATTTCCTAAATAAATAAATAAATAATAACGCCACAATAGAGTCATCAAGACATAGCCTACAGGCCAAAACACCTGTAGCAGTGGTAGACTGTTTCTATTCAAGTTTGGCTAATAGCATCCAGTGAATCGCATCTACATCGATTTCTAAAGAATGTAAAGGCAGAACTGGATACAATACGATGCGGGATTGTTATATAAGCTGGCTTAGAGAACGAATAACATGGAAGTGGTTGGACAAAGTTACTACTATAGTGACTATGTGATGTGTTTTTACTTGTTACATGAATGCAAATGTAAATGTAAATGTGCTGTATTTATATAGCGCTTTTCCAGTCTTAACAACTGCTCAACAAATGTGAATTTCTTTCTGGCTCATTAAATGACATGAGAAGCACTTTGACATCCATTCTCGATCTCTCTTACAGATCTTCAACTTTATTTCCCAGAAGCGTTGAAGAAGGAGTTCACTTTCTCTCTCTCTCTCTCTCTCTCTCCACGGGAGCTATGATGGGACTGCGTAAGCACGTCACCATGCGAATGGTGCTACTGATATGCACGCTGACCGGCCACTGCAGCGTGAGCGCACCGTCGGCGGCCACGGCGTCGGCTGCAGCCGGCCGGAGCGCGCAGCAGGACTTGATGCGGATGGTAGAGATCGTAAAACACGTGGAGAGCCGGGGACGCCACAACGCAAAAACGGAAGTCCCGTTAATATCAAGGCTGAGGAGCTCTCCGGTGGAACCAAAGGATTTACGCAACTTGAAAACAGACAGAAGGGATCAGACAGCCGGTGAGTGACGGTTTGTCTTTGGGGCGGCACCCATATGTTCTCTCTCAAGACGATGATGTAGCCAGTAATGAAGGATGTAGCCTACTGGGATAAGTCTAATATTCGGATTGCCAAGTCATCGTAGACTGACAGAACTAACACGGGATAAAGTTAAAAGGTTGTTGCACCCAAATCAACCAAAAACATTTTAACCTAAGTAATATCTAGCCATGCAGATAGTTGGTTGGAGGAAGAAATCTCAAAACCTGTCAAATTTAAACAAAAAACATCCTGTTGTTTCATTTATGATTTCCTGCTTTCTTGTTTTTGTTTACGTCTAACTGGATATCAACATTTACCCAGGTTACAATGTACAGTCAAAGGCATTCCTGCTCAAGGTGATGCCAGATGCCCTCTGAGAAAATCAATTTAGGTGATAATGTGCTATATTAAGGCGGCTAACACTTTGTTCCCCTCTTCTCTCTTTCCACAGCCGTAATCCCCAGAGATCTCAGAAAGAAGGAGAAATTCCTAAAACATATGACAGGTAAGGCTACTTATTTGTCAGTAGTGCATGGGTGTCAAAAGTTAGAGAAGGAATGTTCTGAAAGAAACAAAGTGTTATGGGATGGATGAAGGGTGGTTGAGAAAATACAAAAAAACTGAATGTGAACCTTCCATAGTGGGACTATGACTTTAAAACAGATGTTAGTTCTAGTGGCTGCAGAGGTGGAAATGTTCTCACAGTTTGCTGTCTTCCCTTCCAGGTCCGCTTTACTTCAGTCCCAAGTGCAGGAAGCACGTGTACAGACTCTACCACCACACCAGAGACTGCACTATACCTGCATGTAAGCCCCTTTCACGATGAGAAATGACTCTCTTTGGCGTGCCAATGTAAAAACACTTTTTGTGAGAAAAACAATATCCACTCCTAAGCAATGTCTCTCCGGTTCTTCTCTTCTCAGATTTCAAAAGATGTGCGCGGCTTCTCACCAGACTGGCCGGCAGCCCACAATGCACAGAGGGGTAGCACACACAAGGTACTGTAATGTATCCACATCTTATTTGAAAAAATGATGTGTGCTGGTTAAGGTTAAAGAGATGTTTAAAACATTTCAGTGTTTCTTCTTTAAAGGGGCCATTGGTACCTACAATTTTATTTATAAATTGTATCCCTCTACTACACTATATTTCAAAGGGAAATGTTGTTATAGTGACAAGTTACTTTGATCTCTTCATATAATAATCCAATAATATACTACTCCAAAAGGGGCCATTCTACATCATCAGTAATTTCACTTTTGACATGTTAACTCTTTTGCGCATATGTCTGTACTCTTGTGTAAGTAAAACTCAGAATGGAGGATTTTAATTTGTAATTTTAGTGTTTTTACGTTGTGCTATTACTACCTACAGACAGAATCCTGTGCAATTAACGGCTGAAGTTCACTGTGTAAATATCAAAATGTTCACAATGGCTATATGTATGTCTTGTCCTTAGCAGCAGCACAGCGAGTTTGATTTATTGAAGTTCTTTTTGAAAAGCTTTCGTCGTCACTATGCTGAATTTTACCTCCTCTTCATCGCAGGTTGCAACCAAAGTTTTACACAAGAAAACAACTTGGGAAAAGGACATCAAAAGGGAAGCCTAAAATACTCCGACCAGCCCCAACTGACATTAGGCAAAGTATCGTCCTTCAGTGAGGCCTGCTCTGCTAAGGCATGGATTACTGCCTCCCACCGCTCTGGCTGGGGCTCGATGGTTGGCTGTCACCATGAGGCAGGCAACCAGCCAACAAAACCAGACCAAGATAAAGATAGTGAAGCTGAAAAGTGGAGAAAGAAACAAGAAAACAAGAAAAAAGTGGCTGAGAGAAACAAACATGAGGCCAATTTTCCTGCTGGCATCCATAAAGATGTTGCTAAGACAAAAAAAAAAGGGATTGCATATTTTAATTTTGTTTATTTTCTCTAAGAAAAGAGCAAAATTCAAATGTACTGTTTTTTTCATATGACTCGCTGCCAACGATTGGTTTGCTCTGTATGAGTGTTGTGGGTTGAGCCCGTCATTTCTGCTGCACTGCAGGTCTCACAGAGTCCTGGCATCACTCACGGCATAGTTTCACCCCACTTGTGCTCACACTGAGAAAGAACTGTGATTAAATTATTAATTACATGAACATTTCTCTGCGTCTTTGCAAGACATGTTAAAAAAGGAAGTGGCGGTTGTAAGTCACAGCCTTCCTGTGGATCTTGGTATAGCGTGGTGAAGTCTATATTTATATATTATTTGAGTTGTCACAAAGTTCCACTTTACAACCTATAGGCCATATGAAACAAGAGAAATATGATGTACATACTGTAAAGCAAAGCATGAGAGGAATCCACCTATCTGCCATAAATTAAAGTGACTGGCATTGAAATGGTCATTAAATGGCTGTTAAATACATATATCTAAAAAATGAAATATATTTAAATAAATTATAAGATTGGTAAAAATATGAATGGTCTTTGTCTTATATTTTCTCTAATGTCCCTGTCTTGCAATGTGGAATGCTTCTACAACTACAGATCTGGGAAAGAAACTTCTTCAAAATAGGGACACTTCACCAAATTATAAAACAACTTATTTTCTCACTTGACACCATTGAACTTGTTTTAAGTTATGAGATTTTTGCCATTTTGGTACATCCTGGCGGTCGGCTCCTCCCTTTCCAAAAACAATATCTTGATAACGCATACTCAGACAGTCCATAGACCTTACACTAGAACACTTTTACTGGAAGTACTTGATACCAAAAAAATAGAACATTGTTGATAGAATAAGTTGTAGGTTTAAGATCCTGGTTTATGTATGGATTAAGAAAGGAGATTTAACATGCCAATTAGTAAGCTTCAGAGGTGCTGGCTGGCACATTTTGTTGCCATCAGACAGAGCAGGGCTACCGACTTCCCCCTTCTTTCAGTCTTTAAAATAACCAACCTGGCTTGGAAAGGGTTATTTAGCGTATTTAGCGTACAGATATGAATGGTAGCAATCTTTTTCATCCAACTCTCTGCAAGAAAGCTAATAGGCATATTGCCCAGATGTCAAACAATTCATTTAACTTAACTTTGTGACCATAACTTGATTGTACCAGTGTGGATTTGTACAGGTTGTTTGGTAGGAGATATTAACAAGGAACTACTTTTTGCTTAAGTTCAGTACTAAATAAAACTCAGATTGGACCACATTGTGTCCAAAAGACTAAGATGCAAACGACTCTCCAAAACCACAAAATAGATACATCTGCCATTTTTGAAATCTTACTAAATCCATCTTTGCTGCACATCCTTCATAGATAAGGCCCTAGGACTTTAAGAAAAAACACTCTAAAACTAAATTATTCAACAGTTGGAAACCCTCCATTCACCAGTTGGTAAATCAAACTTTTGATTCAGTTGTTAAATGATTTACAGCCCTTTCTCGTTTACAACTTCACCTTGTGGAGATGAATTGCACTGAATGGTAATTTGCATTGGCACTGATGAGTCTATCATGGGATTACCACCAGTAAGTGTTGGCTGGCGCACCGCTGGATAACTTTAGTGTCTAGAAACAGGAGTTGAATGTTCCATTAATGGGAAATGAGTGAAAACAGATCCTGTTTTCCTATTTCCTTTTTTAAATATTTACAAGATATATTTTATATCTAATATTTGTAAGGATATCTTGGGGTAATAGGTCAGAAAAAAAGGAGCTGTATACCAAAAGAGCAGCATAAAGAAAATAACCTAACCGTCCAACAAAACATCCAGGAAGATTAGCAGCGTGCCAGCCTTTGACCTGTAAACCTCAGAGATGTCCGGTCATGCATTATCGTCTGCAGGATATCTTCTTCATTCATATAAATGCTTTATCATATTCAAAATGTAAAGATTATTGATTTGTGTTTAAAAATAAGTCTCTGACAGTCATACTCATGGATCTATTTTATTAATCACATGGATGTATAGGCTACAAACTTGTCCAGGCAGCATCTTTCTAAATGTACAGTGTTATAACATTTACCACACCGAAACAAACGTGTTTCCTGGTCTTCTACTGACATCAACAAGAGGGTTATAGTGAAGAGTGCATGTGAAACAATCAAAGCATTTTTGGTACATTTGTCATGGTCATCCAAAAGTTTCAGCAAAGATTGTTTAAGGTCAGATGTCGTTAAGAGTTCATCTCCAGGAATGCTTTGCAGCAACGTACACACTGTTCGTACACCTTTTCAAAGTCTTTGTCACTCCCCTAAGAAATAAAACAGAAAAAAAGAGAAATTTAAATATGTTTCAGCTTAGTACTGATAGCTGCATCATACATCTGTTAGATCTGTTTTGGACTGCAACTAAACAAATCAAATACAGCTGTGGTAGATATGTAGGGCCTGTTCTGTGGTGTGGTCGGCTCAAATTTGGATAATAGCCTTCCTTCAGTATCTCTCACTTGGAGCAATATTTGATCCACTTTTCCATGTTGATAAGAGCATTATAAATCAAGGGACATTTAGAATAGATAAAAATGTGTGATTAATTACAAGTTAACATTGACATTAATGCGATTAATCACGATTGAATATTTTATTGTTGGACAGCACTAGTAATAGGTAAATACACGATTTAAACTAAAAACACTCTAATAATTGTTTTCCTAATTGGCATTATTATATATATTTTTATAATTAAATAATCTCAATATCAAAAATCCAAATAGGAAATAGTGTGGAAACCCTTTCAAAATTAACCTGTAAATGACAATGCTTTATTATGTTTCTGGGACCATATTCTGTGAAAATAAAATTCTATATTTTGTTGCAGAGACAGCATACACTTATTTTGGAGTACAACAAAACAAATAGCCTTAACATCATCCTTAAAGTAAAGCATGGAGTAGAGATCACCACGATTGGTTGTTTAGGAGGAAGTGTCAGTCATCTAATGCTTAATAAAAGTTGGGAAATGCAACACAAAAATGCCCCTAAACACAGTGAAATATAAACTACAAAATGTCTTAGACATAAGAAAAATAATGCTTTAGAATGGTTAGGGTCAAATGAAGTGAAAAGAGCCAGCCATGGTCAAAACATTCCTGAAACATCAATATAGTTAAACCTTTTATATGGGGAAATGGCCTTAAATTCCTCTTGGCTAAAGTGGAGATGTGACCGTCACACGCAAGAAACATTTAGATTTTACTGGTGTAAAATTGACTAAAAACAAAAAAGGTTAATCTTTTCTTGGCATGCACTATACTGCCAAAAGCAGCAGGAGTAATACCGAAATTGTAGTTTTGACAGTTCAAAGTGGTGGGCTTTGCCAAAATCTAGATTAGATTCTAATTCTACTTCAAACTTCAAAAATGACACCATCTTAATCTTGCATTGCCAGACCTATCGCCACAGCGCTGCGGAGAAAGGTCTGGCTACAGGAGAGTACGCTCTGGGATGTTTGCATCTCTTTAACCAATCACAATCTTCTTGGGCGTCGCTAAACTCCGGACGCAGCGAGTGTGGCTCTGCAAAATGGTCTCGGGAAGAAACATGTTCAATAAGAAAACGCCATAAACAATTTAAAATGAAGTTCAAACTGTTCACGCAATACAGAAACATGAGCTGTTTAAATTAGCTGGGTACATGATTAAACGTCATTGTCTCTTACCAGTGTTATCACTGCATGTATTACAGCAATTCTCCACCAATCTGTCCCAAAACGTCCCAGTTAGAGAGAAAATGCCGTAAACATATTCTTTGTAAACCTTTACAATGATTCCCTGAATGAACCAAACAGGCCTGCCTTGCTGCAAGATCCAAACTTTCTTAAAAACTTTTTTTTCATCAAAATTCCAGACAAACAGTTGTCAAGATATGTCAATAACAACCAAACAAATCAACCTTAACTCCTTCCCTTCTGCATGGTTTTAATAAGAATAACCCAGACCTATGTGTTAAATGTGCCCTAGAAGAGGATACACAGTTTTTATTGTCTGTGAACTACCCAAAAATTTGAGAATTCTGGGAAAATGTTGTACAGACTCCAAGATTTCCATCCTTGGTCTTTTTCCCCTTGGGATAGGTCTATCGAGTGCTCATGAAAAACAATCAATGTATGTTCACTACAGGCTCAACACTGTATTGCTACCTCATGGAAGAGTACTGAGGCACCTCCAGTGGGATTATGGTTTTACCAACAAGGGGAAAATTCAGAGCTTCTACAAAATATGGGGACAATTTACTGAATACCTTGAGAATCATCTATCCAAAGGTCTACCGAGTAACTGCTTCAGGAAACTGTATTGTTTCAAGTAAAAAGCAAGATTGTTTTTCTGAGTGAGTGTGTGTATATGTGTGTATATGTACACATACAGTACATATCTGTAGATTATGATATCCTGATAAGAGCTATGTGTATGTGTATGGTAGGTTATATACAGTTGTGTTCAAAATAATACCAGTCCAACATCATTAACCTTGTGAATCATATTTTTTGGTAGAAGTGATATTTCTACATGGCAAATAATTTACTAGTAAGTGTAGTAAGTAAGAGTCATAGAAAACCAACAGACCCAACAGTCATGGCGTGCAAGCTGCTCATTCTGTGTAAATGAATCTGTAATTGAAAGGGGCATGTCGAAAATAACAGCAGTGTTGTGCTCAATTAGTGAGGTGATTGATTCTGTGAAGAAACAGGTGTTAATTATGGCCCATATTTAAGGAAGGAAGGAAGCAAGCAAATGTGAATGCTGGTTATAGTGCATTTCACACTGAAATACTCAGCAAAATGGGTTGTTCCAGACATTGCTCTTAGAAACCCTGGACTTTGATTAAAAAGTTGATTAGGGAGGAAAAAACGTATAAAGAAGTGCAGAAAATGATAGGCTGCTCAGCCAAAATGACTTCAAATGCCTTGAAATGGCATCCAAAGCCTGAACGACGTGGGAAAAAAACGGTCAACTACCATTTGACTGGATCAATGAATAGCCAAAATGGCAAAGGCTCAACCAATGATCAGCTCCAGGAAAATCAGAGAAGACTTAAAGTTACCTGTGAGTACTGTTCCGATCAGAAGAAGGCTATGTGAAGCAAAGCTATCAGCTAGAAGCCCCGCAAAGTCCCTTTGCTGAAAACAAGACATGTACTGAATAGGTTGAAATTTGCCAAAAGACACATTGACTGGCCAAAGGAGAAATGGCGCAGCATTCTGTGGACTGATGAGAGCACAATTGTTTTTTTGGGGGTCTAGAGGCCGCAGACAGGTTGTCCAACGACCCCCATGCACTGAAATCAAGCCACAGTGCACTGTGAAGACAGTAAAGCATGGTGGTGCAAAAATCATGTTATGGGAATGTTTCTCATCCTGTGTTGATGGGCCTGTTTATCACATACCAGGGATCCTGGATCAGTTTCAATACTTCAAAATACTTGAAGAGGTCATGTTGCCTTATGCTGTAGAGGAAATACCTTTGAAATGGGTCTTTCAACAAGAAAATGACCCAAAACAGACCAGTAAGCGAGCTAAGTCTTGGTTCCAGATGATGTGATGGAGTAGCCAGCCCAATCCTCAGACCTCAATCCCATAGAAAACTTGTGGGGTGACATCAAAAATGCTGTATCTGAGGCAAAGCCAGTAATGGAAAGGAATTATAGAATGTGGTTCAATGGTCCTGGGCTAGAATCAATGTTCACAGGTGCCAGGAGTTGGTTGACTCCATGTAACACAGATGTGAAACCGAAACCGAAATAATGGTTGTGCAACTAAATATTAGTGCAGTGATTCAAAGTGAAAAAAACCTTGAGACATTTATCAGTTTATGCAGTAAATGTTTGAGTTGGTATAAAAATGCAAATACTGCTATTTTTTATAACAGCCTAATATTCCTTTTTCTTCACTTTCTGTAAACTTAATCAGTTTTGGTCATGTTTGGATTTGGAACTGAATGTGCAGTGTTCCCAATGCATTGATACTATGGAATAAAAAGTTATTCTATTCAATTTTGAGGACTATTTACTTTTTTAAACACACTCCTATAATTCTGAACACAATTGTATGTGATGTTATCGTCTGTCAATTTTGAAAAACAATCCTATAAATATAAAAGGATAGTTGTTGATGTTAATTTGTCATTACACTCACACTAAATCAACTAGAAAACATCTGTCTTCATTTAACCTGACATATTCAGTGACTATCTGGCTCCTCTTTGCTCACTTTGCTGTCATGCCCTGTGGTGAGGGACCACAATTCAATACTGTCAAGTATCCAAACCACATTGACTGTAAAGAACATTCAATCACCCGGTTTTTCTAGCAAAAAACTTCCAGTAGAAAAGTTTGTGCTGATCGCCACATAAATAAAAATGGTGATCAAAGCCAAAATCTGAGATAAATTGTAACTGACTACAGTCCCATCAACTGTGGTCCACCACAACTTCCACCACACTGATTATATGATGACTCTTTTAGGGTTCCACGTAATGTAACTGCAGTTAGACACACATACGTTATCATAGGGTCAACAGAGCTTTGGCTACACATCTTCCATCAAAAACAGACTACTTTTTGAGCTCAAAATTGAATGTACAGCATAGTATTACTAATTCAACTTTCAAACCCTTAATCCCTGCACTTTGCAAAAAAGAAAAGCCAAAAAAAAGCCAAAATCATTTGGCAGAACAAAGAACTGTGAAAAAACACATGCTTGGACAACATTGCTTGTTGTCCAAGCAATTCAAAGAACACTTTCGTAAAAGTAATTTTTTGTAATGTGTCCCGGGTAGGGATCGACCGATACTGGTTTTTCTAGGCTGATACAGATTATTAGTAGTTAATGAAACTGATAACCAATATTTACAATGTTACAATATTTACAGTGAAAATGAAAATCTTTAAGTCAAAATTAAGATTTTGGAATGTTACAAACTCCAACACAAAACTTTGTTTAAATGCTTTAAGAAATTATATAATTAATTAGAAGCGTTATAATATAATTATGTATAAGACAGTCAGATATTGTTGTGCGCGAGACATAAGGTCAGACTCAGTGGTGAGTGAAATCGAAGCAGAGGGACAGACAGAGTTGTAGCGGGGCCAAAGTAGCGCACTTTTCTATTTAATTAACTTTGCAGATTATCTGTTTCAGCGTTTTATTTGCCTGATAAGTGATTAGCTGCCAAAAAACAGACGATTATTTGCAGACGATGTTCACTATGCACCACCAAACTGTTTTAAGGTTAGTTTAAAAGGCCCTGAACACCAATGTTCTCAATCAGCTACCATGAACAGAACAGAAGTTCTCTCGCTAGTTAGAGTGCAACACTATGAATGTCTTCCAGTAGAGTCTGAACCCCGCCAGTGTAGCCATTGTAGCCAGTGTAGCTAAACCAACACTCAATTCACATAAAGGTCAGTAAATACGTCGCAAGAATTAGCTCTGATCAAGTATACAGACACTGCTTAACACTGTCATGGTATATACACCGCTATCTTTTCTGCAAATACATTTACAATTGATGACAATAGGGTCAACTGTGTCAACAAGAGCTTGAATTTTTGTTTCCAATCTCTGCTCCAGATTGTCTATTACCTTCGATTTTTCCAGTAATACATTATCGTAATATGGGGATTATCAAGATAAAATAAGAAGCCTTTGTCATTATACTACAATTAATACAACAAAATTGTGAATGCGGAGCATAAAATAATCCAAATTGCACACATCTGTACGGTATATAAAAATATAACATTAAAATCTAACATTGGAGGAATGGTCTTAATTATGACTGAAAGTTCTTAACATGACAATTTACTTGTACACTTACATAATAAGGGTCTTCGATGATGAGCTGCTTCTGTGGGTCATATGAACCAAGAAGCTCAATCTTTGAATGGTGGTTTTTCACAAGTTTGGCTTTTCTGTTCAACTCACTGTAAAGACAAGAGCAAGTGTGTTACTCCAGAAGAACATGTTTTTAACATGTCACCACAAAACCAGAATAGAATAAGCATTTTCAGGTATGATGTGGAACATCTTTCTCACCCTTTATGCAAAGCTGTCACATTAAAAACTTCCAATAATGAGCAGAATTTAACAACATGACAATGACAACCATGTGATTAAATTCCACCAAAAGCACATACAATGGTTTAGGCATACATGAGCTGAAAAGAAAGTGAATATAAAACAGCGTAAACCAATCACAAACTAAAAGCAATACAAAAACGAAAGAAGGTCAAACAATTAATAAACAATTCCAAAGTAACAACAATGAGATAGGTTGTGTTAAAAGAATACTAAACATGGACAAAGTTCCTTTTGTCTTAGACGGGGTCTCATTTTCTTAGTCTGGTCAGCTTAACATTTGTGCAGAAAAAACATAACGTGGGAGAGAAAGGGTGAAAAAAATTTGCCCAAAGAGCAAAGACGAGGCATCCAAAGAACTCAGTAAGCTGCTTACAGATCAGATCTGCCTTAGGCATGTGATCTCAAAATGATCCCTAAACGTTCAAAGTATCAAAAAATATCCCTCCCCCTGACCTTTGGAAAGAGCTTAAGAAAGAATATGGCTAATTAAGAAGGGAGGCATTCACCTACAGGTTAGTTATAGCTCAGTGTTGCCACCATTTTGATGTGCATGTAAAGGGTTAGCACATTAAGTTAATGAAGACAGTTAGCAGACAACCTAGTTTTAACCCGTTCTAGGAAAATGAGTGTTTTGATCCCAGGCAACCATTAATAAGTGGGACATAACACCAGTGTTTTTAGCGACTCCACAAACCACATTCACAGCAATAATAAACACTGCTGCTGCAAGCTGAAATAACCGTACCTTAAATTGTTCTCATCCATGCAGAGAATGTACTCAAAGCTCATGAAATCCTCCTTGGTTACCTGAAAGTAAAGAAGAAATATAGGAAAAAAGAATCAATAAAGTAATATACAGTTATACAGTATTTTTTCTAATGCCATTTAGATATACTTTTCCTTTATGCAGAGCTGTTATGTTACATACTTCTAATAATGAACAGATTATATAGATGTTAGGATAATGACATTCATGGGCATAACTTCCTCCCAAAGCATTTACAAACAATGGTATAAGCTTTTGTTTATACCTTGAGAGAGGTTTCAATGATATGCAGAAAAAAAATCATTCATTTCTAATACAACAATAAAGATAGTTTGGTGATTTAAAGTTATAATCCTTACATTTTTCATGAAATAAAACCCTGTTTTTGGTCATATTTATGGCCAGCAATTTTTCAGGGATAGAAAATGCATTTAAATGTTGTTGTTATCACACTGCATAGACATTTTCATTGTTAGTGGTGCCATTCCTGCACTGGATTCCAATTGCTTCCAGAGGAATGAGGGATTTATAGCCAACGAGGCATGCAGATAATCCAATGTTACATTTTATTTAATTAAAGCTAAAGTTTATTGTTAGCTCTTTTAACCCTATTTTAAGGGTTTCCTCTTTTTTAACCTCTAGCAAAAGGACTTAACAAAGTTGGGTTGGAAAATCGTTTGAAATGGTGACAGAAATCTACTTGTTAAACCTCAAACACATTATTTGTTGGAGGAGTAACACCGAATGTAATCATACACGTTGTTTGTTTACAGAAAAACTCCACACGGCACCTTTAATGCAAACAGAACAATTCCTACTGCTGCTCCATCACATTAAAAGTTTTCAACTGGCAAACGCGTTATCATCGAACCCATGTAATTTCTAGGAAAGGCCCGCCCTATGAAGCAGCTCGATTGGCTGGGGATAGGCTTTGACCTCAAGAAAGTGAGAGAAAAGAAATGTATGATGTAAAAACCTATTATTTGCTAGCATATATGATTCCTATGCAGTTTATGGTAGCCTTTACAATGTTATTTACTTCTTTGCAAAACCACACACACACACACACACACACACACACACACACACACACACACACACACAAATTTCACTGGAGTTACCGTTATTATTGTTCGCATCATCAATACTGAATTCAATCTAATTGGAGAGAAATATATGTTGCACTTGACGCACCACTACAAGACGACTCAACAGATTCGGTTGCATTAATTCGCTGCAAATCATTGCGGCTTCATGGCGGTAATGTTAGCACATAGTAGTATGGACGGCAAAATGATTGAAAATGAAGAAAACAAGGGATCCCAGAGATTCGACAGATATAGGAAAACGGGTCAATTTGACCCAAGGACAACATGTGGGTTAAATCAGTACTTCTGCTTTTACCAGAGTATTTTTAACACAAGTATCTGTATTTCCACTTGAGTATGGGAAGTAAGTACTTTTGCCACCAAGGTAAGCTCTGATAGCAATTTGACTACAAAACAGTCATTTTCAGCGTGTATTGTTTTCAGTTTTTGCATGGGAGTAATGATGCAGAAGGACAACAGACTGCACACCTCAACTCCTCTGCAAGGTAACCACTTTACTGTGACTTAATGTTATGTGGCAGAATGCTTGCGCCGTGTGCAGCATTAAATGAAAAAAGGTCAACTGAATTTGTTGTTAAAACGACTACACTGCGGCACTGTAAAAAGATGCATGTTTTTTCTGTATTTCTAAGAGAGAAATTGATGTGGTATTAAACCCCAGTTGACGTTACTACGGCTTTTGCCAAATCAACCAGGGCTGAAATCTTAAAGATAACAACTTTAACATGATTCTGAACTCACAGGTGACTGGTGAAAGGCATCGCAGCTGCACTTGTGGAAGCATGTGGAGGGGTGTTTAGCAAAGTGATTACTGTTCTCAGATGGTGATGATTTAATGGAGCAAGCAGAAATAAAAAACAGGCAGCACCCTGAATAGTTTTGAGTTAGTTTATAGGAATGCCAGATCAAGGCAAGGGCAGCAGGAGACAAATGAAAAAAGAGGAACAGAAGACAGAATAAAACTCCTGCAAGGCTCTCTCAAAGAGACAAGGTGGCACTTCATGTAAGGAGGACTGATATATATATATACACACACAGTATATACTGTATATTATGAGGACTGTTTATAAATCATGTTTATATTCCCAGAGGATCTGCTTGTAGCCCAAAATTAAATCAAATAAATTTCTCTCAGACAGGGTGATAATCACAGCAGCTGTTGATCTCACTGCTCATGTCTACTTTCAATTGCCTCCATTTGCATCTCACACACTACCTGGAACAGTGGTGATCCCCTATCAAAAAATGCTTTCTGATTTCTGAAATATCTGGCTGGGAGTGAGCTGAGAGGCTGTTACTGTAAATGAGGAGGGAGACACACATACAAAATTCAGAAAATAAACCCCTGAGAAAATGTGAAGAGATGATATTGTTAAATTGTGTATAAAATTATCAGTAAAGAGTGACTGGGTCCTGCATGCTAACTCATTGTCACGGCTTACTGGGACACTTGAATACAGCAAAGCCATCTATATTAGTACCACCTGTGTTTTTACTAGTACTATTAGTAAAAAAAGTCGAAATGGCTGCTGTGAAAAAGACATATTTACACAAATAAGTTATTTAGAAACCAAACTGTTCTTAAACATACTTGGCAATAACGTCCTACTATAAGCAGTATGTAGACATTTAATAAATTGTTTACGACCCACTCTAATGTAGTCATAAGGTAGTGATTGTTTTACTTGTTTTGTTTGTTTTATTGCTTCAAACTGTTGTTTAATGTCCTTTTTTACTTTGAAGTGTGAGTATTATGAAAAGCGCTACATAAAAAAAATATTATTTGTTAACATCTATAACTCTTCTTGTGTGCATTTATGTGAGTCCAAGTTCAAGTGAAGGCCGTTGTTAAAACAAATAATGATGACTGTAAGAAGCAGTTGTAATGAAATATATTTCTCCATAGAAGTTACAATTGTTGACAAATATATCATTGAACACTTCAGTGTCCTTATATAGGCATACTACATTTACATGATTATAGAGTTATAAACCATTTATTAAATGTGTTATACTGCTTATATATGCTAAATAAGGGGAATTATATTAAAGCTACCAAATATTTGAAAATCAAAACTACAAGGTTTCAAATATCTATATAATCTATATAACATATGACATCAATGAAATTAAATGACAGCCTGAAGAGAAACCTTTGGCTTTCTCTGGATTTTCTCATAGTTTAAAACATTGGAAACAACGCAATGATAAAAAAATATGTATGATGTAAAAAAAAAGTATGATCTAAATTTAAGTTGTATAAACCTAATTTCGGGTTGTTATTTTATGATAAGTAAATAATTTGTTATGGATGACTTTGGACCATATTTGCTTTATGAACCAAACATGTTTGTTGATGTGGTTTACCGGCATTTCCCATGCTGCTTATACTCGCAGACGCAGAAGTTCAGCAAAGTTCCAAATTGAGAGGAATATAAGAAAATATAGACTGTGGGAGCGAAGGCCGTGATAAAAATTCAGGTGTGATAAAGGAAAAAGGGAAAGAGCAAAAGCTTGTCAAAGTTCATCGTGTGGATTTGGCTGGGTTAAAGCCAAGGGTTGAGCCTCCCCATCCGCGCTTTGAGGAGATTAGACGAGGGTCTGACTGAATGGGAAACAGAGTGTTTTAAGGACACAGAGGATAGCAAGCAAAGCATAAGCCTTTGAGGCCCTATATGGAAAAACATCTTGGTGCAATTTCTGTTGTGTTTCAGGATTTGAAATACATGCGATAGGACAACTGCTAGATTGGCTCCATCAATATGTCATACACACAGGTGACACCGTTTTACACAACAGTATAGGCACAGACAATTTTATAGACGGGGTAAACCCCACCCACTCTTCCGGCGATTTGATTTTGCCTTGCAGCTCAATCTTGAAACCTGCACATGTAATTCTCCTACATCAGTTCACTATTTTGGGGGAACAAATCACAAACTGGCTTATCTAGCTGGCACGCTATTGGTGGGTCTAACACGATGAAGATAGAGAAGCAACCAAGCAGCTTCTTGTTTACATTCAACATTGTGGCACCCGAACAACACTGAAGCACAGCAACCTGTTGATGCCGCTGTTGCTTCAAATTCACCCGGATCGTCGGTCCGTTTGGTTGAAGGACTATCCAATATATGTACACTGCTGATTTTGCAGGTTTTCCTACTTACAAAGCATGTAGAAGTCTGTAATTTTTATCACAGGAACACTTCAACTGTGAGAGATGGAATCTAAAAACCAAAATCCAGAAAATCACACTGCAGGATTTTTTTAAATAATTAATTTGCATTTTACGGCATGACATATAGAAAGTATTTGATCACTTACCAACAAGTAAGAATTACGGCTCTTACAGACCTGTTAGTTTTTCTTTACGAAGCCCTCCTGTTCTCCACTCATTACCTGTATTACCTGCACCTGTTTGAACTTGTTACCTGTATAAAAGACACCTGTCCACACACTCAAACAGGCTCCAACCTCTCCAAAATGGCCAAGACAAGAGAGCTTTGTAAAGACATCAGGGATAAAATTGTAAACCTTCACAAGGCTGGGATGGGCTATAGGAAAACAGGCAAGCAGCTTGATGGGAAGGCAACAACTGTTGAAGAAGTTCAAGTTGACGGTCAATAACCCTCGGTCTGGGGCTCCATGCAAGATCTCACCTCATGAGGAAGGTGCCGGGATCAGCCCAGAACTACACGGCAGGATCTGGTCAATGACCTGAAGAGAGCTGGGACCACAGTCTCAAATGAAACCATTAGTAACACACTACGCCGCATGGATTAAAATCCTGCAGCGCACACAAGGTCCCCCTGCTCGAGCCAGCACAAGTCCAGGCCCGTCTGAAGTTTGCCAATGACCATCTGGATGACCCAGAGGAGGAATGGGAGAAGGTCATGTGGTCTGATGAGACAAAAATAGAGCTTTTTTGTCTAAACTCCACTTGCCATGTTTGGACGAAGGAGGAGGATGAGTACAACCCCAAGAACACCATCCCAACCTTGAAGCATGGAGGTGGAAACAACATTCTTTGGGGATGCTTTTCTGCAAAGGGGACAGGACAACTACAACGTGTTGAGGGGAGGATGGATGGGGCCATATATTGTGAGATCTTGCCCAACAACCCCCTTCCCTCAGTAAGAGCATTGAAGATGGGTCGTGGCTGGGTCTTCCAGCATGACAACGACCCGAAACACACAGCCAGGGCAACTGAGGAGTGGCTCTGTAAATAGCATCTCAAGGTCCTGGAGCGGCCTAGGCAGTATCCAGACCTGAACCCAACAGAAAATATTTGGAGGGAGCTGAAAGTCCGTATTGCCCGGCAACAGCCCAAAAACTTGAGTAATCTGGAGAAGGTCTATATGGAGGAGTGGGCCAAAATCCCTGTAGCAGTGTGTGCAAACCTGGTCAAGAACTACAGGAAACGTATGATCTCTGGAATTGCAAACAAAGATTTCTCTACTAAATATTAAGTTCTGCTTTTCTGATGTTTCAAATACTTGTGTCAAGTAATAAATTGCAAATTAATTATTTAAAAATCATACAATGTGATTTTTTGGATTTTAGTTTTAGATTCCGTCTCTCACAGTGAAGTGTACCTGTGATAAAAAATTACAGACCTCTACATGCTTTGTAAGTAGGAAAACCTGGAAAATCATGTAAAGCTTTTACTGCAGAGTCGTGTTCTGTAGTGCAGCTGCACAGCATTCCAGCTACGAGCTGCTTGCCAAAGTTTACAGATTGCCTCAGTGAGGTTATCAGGTTTTTCTATTAGCATTGGGTTTGAATCAGAAATATTGCCTTTAGGTGCATTTCGCTTTGACACAAGACCCTCTGCCATCGTCTTGTCTTTTAACACTGCGTACTCTGTGTGACTCCTGACACTCTGTGAGCTGTGACTTGCTGCTGTTGTACGGAGCAGACGCTTTCAGTTTATAATTGTAGCATCCATCGTTTGACTTAGTATTGATAACACGCTAAGTATTTTCAAATTATTATTATTTTTTTTTTTTTTACATCAGTTGTGTTGGTAAAGGCATTTGTACGACAAAGTTAAAAAAATTACTTTACACAAAATGCACCTTTTTAAGTTTATAAATTATGTGTACAGTAATTGTATTACACCATTAATTGATCCCAGAGTCAGGGTTTAAATAACTTTTTAATCTATGATGGGGTAGCATGATTCATTTAATCTTTAATGAAACAGGAGGGGTAAATGGAAAATCTGAAATTGAAAATATAAAACTTATTCCCTATTAACATTCACACACACAAAAACATGAATGAAGTGAGAGGAGCCACGGGACATCATGTTGTACCTGTCGGGCCCTGTGGCTCGTCTCAATGCCATGCTTCCTTAGGCAGGCCACACCACGGGCATCCGGTGAGCTGCCTATATTCCAGTCAGATGTGGCACCACTGTCTATAGCCCACTGCAACAACAGAGAACAAAAAGGGGGCGCTAGCTACTGCTAAGAGAGATGTAGAAGTGGGGGTCGTACCTGCCTGGCCACATGCTTCATGGGCACGCCATGACTCTTCATGCAGGCTTGACCGCGGTGGTCTGGGGGGTTTCCTATCTCATAGGTGGAGGTGGCAGCACTGTCTATCCTCCACTAGACAGAGCAGAGCATGGGGACCAATGACACAGCAAAAATGATTCACTCTCAATTAGTCAGATATGTGGAAGGTGATGTAGGAAATTTAGGACAAATGTTCTGAAACACATCATGCCCTCATTCAAGATCTTTAGTGTCTGCAGCTGGGTTATTATGTATTATTAGACCTAAAAATAGTTTTAGACTAGTTTACTTCAGTAGTCTTACTCAAGTTTAGACATTCTTATATCAATGTCATAATTCCGCACCAATACTTTATACTAGATTTTGCTATACTATCAATAACCAGGTGATGAAAATATCTTTGAATTTATTTTGTTATTATTACCCTACTTGATCTCCATGGATAGGTTTTTTTTATTATATGCCACCAATAAGTATATGTTTCCCACTAATGTCAATTCTCACCTACCACTGGAAGCAGGCTTTAGAAATGGTAAGTAGTAATATAAAGAACATGTCATTTGCAACAAATGTAATCACCATGTGCTTGATTCTTTATTTCTAGAGCTAATTTGACTTGTGATTTTGAAGTAGCTCTTTTTGTAAATATATTAGCTGAAGATTGTCAATATATGTCATATTGGGCCGATTATAGCGAGCATTATTATAAACACTGTTTTGTATGATGAAATAATGAATTAATTATGACATTACCTTATCAACAACACCTGCATCTGTTGCCATCTTCCTAAAAACTGCTTCAGCGATGGGGGATCTGCAAATATTCCCTGTTCAAAACACCATGACTAACTTTAATGCCATGTATTTTTTTTTTTAAAAGCTTTACTGTACACTGCAACACTTCTGAACAGAATTTCCAGGGAATACACTGTATCAAAATATATGATGTTCTTCATTACACCGAACGTTAACTGCAGCTCAGTTAAATTCCAAGTTCCAGTTAAGTTAAGCAAGGGTATAGCGTTGACAGGATTAACAACTTCTGCAAACACTTTTCTGATAAGTAAGAGTCAAAGCACATAGACTGTTATCAGTCATATACCCGAGTGGCTTTTAGAGTCGGGTCAGAGTCCATCATGAAAGTTGCTTGAGTAGTGTTAAACTTCGGGGATGCTGTGTCACCAAAACTGCTCGCGTCCAGGTATTATGACGTTACTGAGCGTTTCTATAAACTAACACTAAATTGTTTTACATTTTAAATTACCAGTTTACTAATTAAATTGGCTTGAGCAAAAGTTGTATATGAAAGCTCACAGCAGCAACTTAGCTAACGTTAGCTAAAACATTTCAGCTAATGCTCTTTAGTAATCCTAACAGCAACTAAAGAAATTAGTAAAGTCTATAAAAAGGTATTCTGGTTGTACGTGGCGTTCGTTTTATACTGTCTCACTCGAGGAGGATAACATGAGCTTCTTTGGGGTAAAATTATGTCGCTTACCCAAGCAAACGAACAAAACCGATTTCGTACTAGTGGCCGCCATGTCGTTCTGAAGGGTCCTGTATGACGCCGCAGGTAGTGGCCAACGAGTGCCTGAGCAAAACGTATTGAAGTTTGAAAAAAAACTCGTGTGGATTACCGTATTAAGGCATTATGCAAATGCTGCAGATATGATAGTCATTGTTTTAAGGTTTAGAGAAATCCCAAAATCAAAGGGGAACACGACTTAAATTAAAAAAAATACTCCTCGAAGTTTCAGAGAACACAGATATGTTTTGAATGTGCACAAAGTTATGAACAGATATCTTGCTCAAACACGCCTGAAATATTTCAGTCCAGGGGTGTATTAATTCAATCAAATGAGTAATGTATTATTGATGTGAGTAATTGTCAAATGCACATTTAAGGAGGTTACTTCCCAACAAAAGATGAAATAGAGGGAGAGGAAATTATGCTAGACTTCATGTGTGCTGATAAATATAATAAATATATAATTAGAAAAGCCGATCTACAAGAAAAGCCTACAAGAAGAAGGCAGCCTTACTGCAAAATATTCCATTATGTGTGATATATTTGGATTGTAATCTATGGCTATATATATATATATACAGTGGGTACGGAAAGTATTCAGACCCCTTTAAATTTTTCACTCTTTGTTTCATTGCAGCC